>NC_059496.1:1224518-1291271 GCF_018139145.2 Gymnogyps californianus
GGGTGTCTGAGCTGGACGAGCCTGAGCGGGGCTGTGGGTCTCCCAGCTGGAGGAATGACATTTCTTGCTGACCCTGTCTCCAGGTCCTTCTCCTTCCACCATCACCAGTGGCTTGAGCAGAGCCTCAGCTCAGGGAACCTGGAGCTGCTGAGGTCAGGCACAGCCCTGCTGAGGTGGGACTGGTAGGGCCGGTGCCCAGCTCTTGCTCCTGGGGTGTTTGGTGTCTCTGTCCACCCTGTGCTGATGGCATTGGGGAGGCACAGGCCTGTCCACCGCCATGCACAGGCAGTGAGGGCCAGGAGATGGTGCCTTGGCTGCTCCCTTGGCAATAACACCTGTAACCAAAATGGGGTATGAGACATGGACTTTCACTGCAGGGTGCCCAGCCCCCAGGAGCAGTGAGCCCAGCCTCAGAGAAATAAGGTTGCTCTCCCATGGACTTTAAACAGGCATGCTCTGCCCAGCGTCGGGGCAGCAGTGCTGAGAGTTGGGGTCTCACTGTGACCCCCCTCAGGTAGGTCCTCGGGAGCTGCAGGAGAAACCACAGATCTGGGGCACAGTGACAATCCTGCTTTGTGCAGAGAATGGACCCAGCCCGCAGGGCCAGACTGTTCAGGTCCCAAAATGCCATGAAACAGGTACTTTCGCTCAGGTGTGCTGCCCCCTCAAGCACACACAGGCCTGTGGCTCATCTCCGCAAGGAGGAGGAGGCAAAGCTCTGCCAGGTGCCAGAGTAAGGGAGAAATATTACACCTACGGGAGGGCAGAGCTGGCGGCGAGGTGGCACGGGACAGGCACTGGGCTCTTTGCCCTGGTCCCCACTTGGGCACCTTGACTCTGCTGGTCAGTGTCCATGCTGCCCATAGACCCCCACCATCCTGTGTTCAGAAGATAACACTCCCCCCTTCTTCTTTACTTCACTTCACCTTACTTCTCTGAGATGCAGGGCTGGAGCTTGCCCCAGTGGGAGTTTTCCAGGGATGGAGGCTGTGTTTGCAGTGCCCATGTATGTCACCCATCATCGTGGGCGTCTGGCCCTGGGAACGCTGCTCTCCCATGGGGGCTGCCAGCAGGAAGGCTCCAGGGTATGGGCAAAGGGGTGTGTGAGCCTGGGCTTCCCCCAGAACCCCCCAGCGTCACCCCAGGGGTGGTGGAGCTCCCGGCAGGGGAATGGGGCAATGCTGAAGTGGGAGAGGATGTTGGCGACAGCCGCCTCCTCCCCTCTTCTCCTCTAGGGCCAGATCCTGCTGTTTGCAGCAGTACTGAGCTGCAGGAACTCCCCACAGGGAACCCTGCCTGCCACAAGACAGCAAATGCACTTCCAGCCCACAGCAGAGGAGCCTTTTGGGGAAAAGGCAGAGGGGTGTGGGAGACCCACCAGCGGGAGCAGGGAGGGCAGTTTTGGGTGCCAGGTCCTGCCCAGGTGTCAAGCCTTCTCCTCGACTGGCTCCTGCGTAAGAGCCTTCTCTGCGGGGCAGGGGCAGGTGAAAGCCCCGGCCAAGGGAGAGGGACCCTGGCTCAGCTCCCAGCAGCACCTGCTTTAGAGGAGGGACACAAAATCTCATCTGCCATGGAAACGTGCCCACATGAGCATCCTCCAGATGAGCCCTTCTTCAGGCCAGGGGCTGGACCACGGCTTTTGGCTACAGCACACATCTCGTGGGGATCCTTTCTCCATCCTCTGGCCTCCAACAGCGCTGAGGGAAAGGTGCCCCAATCCCCCTGCTCCCCTCCTTCCTGTACCTGCCCCACAAGTACTGCCCCGACAAAACCCAAACTGACACCCCTGGCAAGGCAGCAGGAGGGCAGGGTGGGGCTGGAGGGGAGCAGGAGGAGGGGGTCCCAGGGCTGCCGTGGGGCCTTACAGCCCCTGCCAGGAAGGAAGGCAGCTCTGCGGCTGTGGCAGTAGTGCTCGGGGTCTGTGAGGGGCCCAAGCAAGCAGGAGCAATGGAGATGGGTCCTGGCAGAGCATGAGGAGAGGGAATCCCAGCCCCATGTGTCCCTGAACATGGCTCTGCACCTTGTGCTGGGGCAGTGGGGAGCAGAGCTGCCTCCTACCATTGTGGGAGGTAATCCTGTGGCTTTGATCCCACCTGGGGCTGGCTGGGGTGTTCAGGGCACTGCAGCACCTTAGGCTCACTTCTGTGAGACAAAAGCCCAGGGCTTCCCCTGTCCTGGCAGCTCTGTCATGGCCTTTGCGCTGTGGGACCAGCGGGGCCCAGGCAGGGGGAAAGAGCAGCTGGAAACCCAGGGGTGAGGAAATGGGTGCTGCCGCTGAGGTGCATCACGGGACCTATCAGAGAGCCATTTGGACTCGAAAAGTGCCTGTGGCCAGCAGGATGGAAATGTCTCTGTCAGCAGGATTATTCCCCAGGGACCATGGGCTCTCGCAGCCCCACAGCCTGACCCCGACCCTGAGCCCTTCCGCACCGCCATGTCCTTCTTCTCTGCTCCCCCTGGTGAGACTCAGGGAGACAGCCCGCCACCTGGGCAGGCAAGCACCAGCTGTGGGTCAAAGCCCTCAGAGACTTTTAATAAGAAGAAATCTGGAGGCACAGCAGAAAGACGGGAATACAAATAGAGGAAACTCCAGGCGTTTCTGCTGCCCATGGGTCAAGGGAGACAGTTCCATGTGCTCACAGCTCTCCCAGCTGCACAGATCTCTCCTCGTCCCTGGCTGCACCCAGCTGCACAGCAGGGATGGGCTCTCCTGGCCTGGGGCTCAGGAGGACTGTTGTGCACAGAGCTCCACTGTCACAGCCTTTGTGTCCTCACGGGGATGTGCCAGAGACACCTCTTCAGCATCATCATAGCCCATGCTCTGCCAGGGATAGGGACAAGGTGTCTCCTTCAGCTCCGGGGACCCTGGCACTTCTCCGGGAGCGCAGGCTGGCCCCTGCAGGCAGCAAGGCAGGACATTGCAGTTCACCTCATGGGGTCTGTACATCATCTTCCTCCCAGCTCCTCACCACATTCAGCTCCTTCTCCCACCCCCAGTCCCTCCAAGGAAAACTCCTGGGGCAGGTTCCCCCTTCCCAGGAGGTTGGGGTCTCAGGACAGCAGCAACTCGGGTGCCACCAGGGATGGCACCCCAGGAACCAGCAGTGCTAAATTTCCCTCTCACCTCTGGGTGCATCCCTGGGCCCTGCTCCCTCCTCTGGCACCCTGGGCATTTCCCACTCGCCCTGCTCAGGGGCAGCGTCCTCCCAGGGTCAGAAACCTCCCTGGCATCATCATAGCCATGTGCTGGCTCACCTGCGCCAGGACAAGAACATCTGAAAGGAGAGGGGAGTGGTGACAGTGAGAAGATAAGTCCTGCAGAGCAGAGGACGGGAGGAGGCGCAGGGACACAGGGCTGAGACACTGGTGTTGGCAGCGCCACAGGAGACCCCCATGTCCTCCCATCTCTGACGCTGACACTCAGTGACACCTCTGTCCATCACATGTCTGCAGGGAGATCAAGCCCTTCCTGCCCCGTTACCTGCTGCTGATGCCAGACCATCCTCCTCCTTGCTGAGCCCAGGGAGGGCTGCAGCTGGCTCAGGGACTCCTCTGAAGAAGAGCCTGGAGAGATGCA
This sequence comes from Gymnogyps californianus, assembly GCF_018139145.2. Classification (NCBI taxonomy): domain Eukaryota; kingdom Metazoa; phylum Chordata; class Aves; order Accipitriformes; family Cathartidae; genus Gymnogyps; species Gymnogyps californianus. The sequence continues at coordinate 1,228,096 of NC_059496.1, forward strand.
CAGTGGGTGTTATGGAGCGAGCCCCACTGACCTGGCCCATGGTCAGCGCTGCTGGGGAAGGGGGACCCACAGAGCTGGGGCTGCATGGGGAGGAGGGCTGGTGAATTTACCCTGCTCCCCTGGCACAAACCCTGTCTCAAAGGTGCTCCCAGAGGTGCCCTAGGACAGCCCCTTCCCTCCCTCCTTGGGTGTCACATGGGGTGCAGGGGCAGAAAGAGAGGGGCTGTCCAGCTGGGCATGGTTGAAAGGTGGTTGGGAGAAAGCTCCTCTCCTGGGCCCAGGACCTGGATGCTCTCCCCACACACCACATGGCACCAGTGCTGCAAGGGACCACGGGCTGGGGGCTTCAGGGGATCAGCTCTGGGTTAGGGCCAGGGGAAAGTGTCCTGCAGATGTACCTCCAGGGAGGACCCACACCCACCTGAGCGACCAAACCTCGCCTGCTTCTCCCACGCTGGGCTGTAACCGATCTCCTCGTACACGGCCTCGGGGAAGAGCTCCTGAGCTCTCCTGGAGCCTGGGGATAGAGGCAGGGCTGGCAGAGGGACAGGCAGAGGAGCCAATGGGACCCCACTGGGCTCCCCCAAACCTCTTCCTTGGGCCAGCCCAGCACTGCTCCGACAGCACAGCCCCACTGCACTGTCCAGGCATGGCTGCCACATCCCCGGTGAGGGCAACATTGCTGTGGAGATCCTCTGGGGCAGCATCACCCTCACATCATCCCTTTGGAGACAGCGCTCATGCCCCTCTGGCCCCTGGGTCATGCCCCCTTGTCTGACCCTGGAGCAGCTCCCATGTTTTCCTCTCCACCTGGAGCTGCCCTCTCTCTGCCCCACGGGTCTATAGCAGGGCCCCTGCCCTGCTGGTGGGTGGGCAGGGCTGGGCAGAGGGACAGGCTGGGAGCCTGACACCATGGAAATGGACCCTCCTGCCCCATGCTCCTCCTAGCATCTCCATTGTCCCAGAGCGCCCTCCACCAATACCCAGAGCACTGCTAGCCTTGGCCATCTCCCCTCTGCTCACATCTCCCTGAGCCCCACTCTCCCCGTTTCTCTCCTTGCCTCTGGCCAGCTCCCCCCACCTCTGGGCTCTCTCCGCCCCTTGCTGCTGGTGCCCCATGGCCAGGCACTCACTGGGGTGGTGTCTGGGACAGGTGGCAGCACACAGTCCCACCCCCTCAGCTCTGCCTGTGCCCCTCACTGACATCCCGCAGCACCCCACAGCCCTTCCAGGAGGTATCTTCCCTGGCACCATTGTGGCAGGACCCACCTCTGCGCCCAGTCCTGGTGCTTAGCACTTGCCCAGCCAGGAGGGCCAGGAGCAGGCAGAGAAGGGCCCCCAGGATGATGCAGATGATGACAGGCACTGAGACTCTCCCGCTGCCAGTCAGACGGCCTCGAGTGGGATCTGCATGGGCAAGAACATGGAAGGGGCAGCACCAGGCCTGGGAGAGGTGGAGGCAGCATCAGTCCTGACCCCCATCACACAAGGCAGCAAGGGGTGGAGCACCCCAGGGGTGAGTGATGGGCAAGCTTCTACCCTGCTGAGTAAATTACAACCCTCCCTAACCCCCCGCCACCCTCCCAGTGCCTCCTCCTGGGAGTTTCACACCCCAGCAAGGAGCCCCTTCCATCCAGCTGTGGGTCACAGCCTGGCCCCGGGGTTACCCAGCCCCGGGGGAGGACAAGTTACCTGCTTGGGGTGGGAATGCTGCCGTCCTGGGTGTAGCTGCAGAGAGGCAAAGGAGAGCTGGGCTGAAAGGGTGGTTGTGCGGGTCCCGGGGAGCCTCCTCCCCAACACACTGTGTGTGTGTCTGGAGATGCCCCTGACACATCCCCCCAAATTGCCCCTCCTGTAGTGCTAGAAAGGGAGGCCGGGACAGGGCCCAGCGCCTCTGCTCTGGGGGCAGGCAGGAAGGCACAGGCAGCCCAGGGATAGCCCTGGGGCTGCAGGGCCCCACAGGCAATGGCAGCAGGACGTCCAGATCCACCGAGGCTGTTCCCACTTGGCACCAGCCTCCTGCACTCCACAGCAATGTTCCTGCTCTCGGGAGGTCAGGGCCCATGCCAGGACCAAGTGGGTGTAAGGCTTTCCCCAGCTCCCTGCCAAGACCCGAGCAAGGGGTCCCAGCCCTGCCACTCACCTGAGCAGCGCACGGCAGCATCTTCCTTATGCCGACAAGCACCGCTGTCCCCAGGACGGGCCCAGCAGTCCTGCAGAGACAGCTCTGTCCCCCGGCACTCCACCTGCTCCAGCCAGATAGGGCCCATCCCCATCCCAAACGCAGCCTCATGCAGGGCAGACACCGCGGGCCACAGCCCAGCTGCCTGCATGCCACCTCAGCATCCCGCATGTCCCAGGAATCGTCACACACCGTCCCCCAAGAGCCACGGTGCCAGACCTCCACTCTGCCCGAGCACCTGTCCTCGCCTCCCACCGCACGAATCTTCTCCCTGGCTGGAGAAGGCAAAGACTTCCCATGGCACTGAGAGAGCAGGCAGAGCCCTGCCAGACAAGAAGGGTACGCAGGGGAGCAGCTCCCTACCTGTGCAGCTCGTGGAGTTGGGGCACGGGGCCAACGAGGTCGGGGCATTTCTGGGCGTCCCCCTGAAGAAGGAAACACTGTGGTGAAGGGGCTGGTTCAGGGGATGGTGCAGAAGAGAGCAGGGCTGAGCTCTGCTTGCGCCTCCCTGTGCCATCTTGGTCACAGCAGCAACCGAACCCTGGTCATTCAGGGGACAGACGCAGGAGCTGTGGGGAGACCCTGACTGCTCAGCCCCAAAAGGCCCCTGGTTCAGAGAGCAGCAGGAGGGTGTCCATGGAGGGGAGGCTCTTCTGAACCCTGTCTGGTCTCTTCTGAGACCTCACCTGGAGATGCCTCTGCCTCCCGCAGGTGCTGCTGGCAGCCTGGGTGGCAACTGCTGCTGGACGTGGGTGGCTGTGGTCACGTTTGTGCCACCAGCAGCAGAAGGGTCTGACATGGCAAGGAAAAGCCCTTCCAAGCTCTTTCTCTGTGTTTGGCCGTGCCCACCAGGGAGCAGGAGCTGGGGTGACACTGGTGCCCAGGTGGCTCCGAGTTACCATTGCAGGTGATGTGGATCTCATCTTGCAGGTCTTCACATGACTGCGGTTCCAGGGAGTGGAGGGACACTGCCAGAAGGAGCTGGTTTTCTCCCCACACTGCACGTTATCCAGCCAGGCAGGGCCAGACACCCTGCCGTAGGGCAGGCGTGTTTCCAGGGATCCTCCATCCCCGCAGCCCAGCTCCTGGCATGCCAGTGACACCGTGTCAAGAGTCATCGAGTTGGAGCAAATGCTCCCCCATGTCCCGTTGTAGAAAACCTGCAGGCGCCCGGAGCAGCCGTCGCTGTTCTCCAGCCTCAGGGCCACGAACTCTGCAGGAAAGGCACCAAGGGGAACAGGCTGGTGTGGGGCTGTGGGAGCCAGGACACCTCTGCACCCCCCAGGCCCTCAGGTGGGCAGGGGCAGGGCCAGCACGTCCCCCTTGCACCCAGGGGCAGAGAGAAGTCCCTGACGGACAGACACCCCTGCCCTTCCCGCTAACCTCGGGGACTGCTGAGCTCCCCAGGGACCCCCAATGGGACTGAGGGTGCCCGTGCATGGGTGTCCACAGGATGGGCTTGGGCAGGAGCTCAGAGGCAGTCAGGGACAGCCTTGGCCATGCCTGGCTCTCCTTGTGTCCTGGCCTCCCCAGGAACCAGGCTCCCACCACAGGTCCCGGCACACACCTGAGCAGATGACTCCCGCGTCCTCTTTGTGCCCGCAGTCGTGCTGCCCCCAGGGCCCAGCAGGGCAGTCCCAGAGAGCAGCTTCGGCCCCAGAGCAGTTCACGCCATCCAGCCAGATCTGGCCGGAGCCTTCCCCAAACCGAGCAGAGCCAGCCGCCTCCACCGCCCCTCCACAGCCCAGCTGGTGGCAAACGACGGCGGCATCAGACAGGTCCCAGCCATCGTCACACACAGTCCCCAGGTGCCCTGGTAGTACAGCTCCACTCTCCCAGCACAGCGCCCAGTCCCGTTCACCAGCCGGACCCGCCGGCTCCCTGTAGTGGGTAGAAAGCCCAGTTGCTGTCAGGGCCTGGCTGCCCACCCACCCCGTCACCTGGGGGGCCCATGCAGTGCCGCTCACCCCAGCAAATGACTCCCACATCCTCCGCAACCCCTGCTGCCGGTGCACTCTCGGGCAGGGAGGTGTTGCAGAGGGCCAGGTTGGCCTCGTGCCCTGCGCACCGGACCCCTCGCAGCCCCACGGGGCCCGTCCCTCGCTCAGGCTTTGGGGGGTTGTAGGCTGTCCCTGCCTCTCCGCACCGCAGCTGCCGGCACACCACACTGGCCTCCTGCACGTCCCACTCATCATCCAGAACTCTGCCCCACATCCCATGCTGGAAGATCTCCACTCGTCCGTCGCACCGGCTCCCTCCGCCCACCAGCCGCAGGGATGCAAAGCCAGCTGAGCCTGCGGACAACAGAGATACCACAGCCATCGGCAGCACTGGGGAGCAGGGCATCCTTCAGGGAGCAGGGCGAGGGGGGATTTTCTGACCAAAGAGGACAGGATTGAGCCTTTAGCTGACAAGAAGCGAGGGCAATGCCCGGGCCCGCTCTGCAGCTCACACCCAGGTCTGCTGCTGCTGGGAGCACCCAGGCAGCTCCTGCCTGGCTAGTGGGATGAGGCTCTGCAGGGCTCTCTGCGGGGATGCGATGTGGTTGTCTGCAGCCAGAGGGATGGAGCAGAGCCCTGCAGCCCTGTCCTGGGCTCGTCCCACAGTACGAGAACAGAGGAGCCCAGGCCTGGTGGTGGCGCTGGGGCTAAGGCACTGCCCTGGGGGTAGATGCTTGCCTCCGTTCAGTGCTCAGCTCTCCCAAAGCAGAGCGGTCAGTCTGAGCAGGCAAAGCCCTCCAGATGGCTCCTGGGGATGCCAGGGTTTCTCCAGGGAGAACTTCAGCCTGGTACTGCCATGGGACCCTGCTTTGGGTGGCCGTGTCACACACAAAGGGCAAATGGAGTTAATGCAGCATTTTTCCGGCACTCACCTGAGCAAATGACAGCAGCAGTGTTCCCGTGGGAGCATGGTGAGGCCCCCAGGGTGATCACTGGGCACTGTGCCAGGTGGGCTTCAGTGCCGTCACAGTGGAAGGAGTCTCTCCAGACAGGGCCAGTCTCTCTCCCAAAATGCTCTCCTCCAGGAATGGCCTCAGCAAACCCACAGTTGAGTTGACGACAGAGAACGTGGGCATCCGAGAGATCCCAGCGGGAGGCACAGAGGGTCCCCCAGGTCCCCAGCACCTGGACCTCCACCTCCCCGCACACGCTGTGCTGCCGTTCACCAGCCTGAACCCTGTGTACTCTGAGGACAGAGGAGGAGGAGAGAGGGTGGATTGGTGCTCTTGTACCCTCAGGAGCTGGGGGAGAGGCCAGAGGGAACAGCATGCCTTTCTTCTCCTTCTCAACTATTTTCATGCTGCAGACAATGCCATCATCCCTCCTGTCCCCACACCCAGCCTAGCACATTCCTTGCTCTGTTCCCCGACCCCTGGCACAGCCCCGTGTCCCTGAGTCCTTACGTGTGCAGGTGACAACAGCGCTGTTCACGTGGGTGCAGGGCTGCTCCCTGGAGGACCCTTTGAGGCAGGAGATGAGGAGGGATTCATTCCCCACACACTGCAGCTCTCTGTCCCACATGGCACTGACCCCTTCTCCAAAGTGAGCTGCCTCAGCGACAGGCAGGGCTCTGCCGCACTGCAACTCCCTGCAGACCACGTCAGCAGCTTTGGCACCAAAGTGTGAAGCACAGACAGTTTTCCACTGGTCCCTGTCATGGATCTCCACACGTCCTGAGCAGCGGCTCTTCCCTTCCACCAGACGGAAAAGTCCTGGAAAAAACCAAAACACCTGGCAGTTCCCAGAGTCCTCTGGCAGTTAAATGCCACATCCTGCATCACCTCCAAGCAAGCTGTGACCAAACTGCCCATTGCACATCCCAGAGGAAGCTGTTGGGGGAGTGTTGGTGACACAAACACATCCAGGCCCCCCTGCACCCCTTCTCTACACCATCACAGCACTCGAGGGTATGTGTCTGTTGCAGACTCACAGCCACAGGTACTGCTCAGACAAACTGCTCCCACACAAGGTCCCTGTGCTGCCCAGCATGGTCCCCCAGCACCGCAGTGGTGGGAGCAGTTGGGGTCCAGGAGAAGTGGCCCAGATGATACTGACTGCTGCAGCCTGCTCGGCCCCTGCAGAACTTTGGGCCAGGCAGGACCATCACCCTGAGGCAACCATAAGCGCACCCTGATCCCAGGGCTGTTCCTGGAGGATTGGGAGGTTCCTTTTAGGTGGGAGATGTCACAGAGCACAGAAATGGTGCAGGTATTGTCATGGCTCATGCCTCTCCAGACCCCTCCGATACCTGTTTGGAGGGGATGTCCTCAGCCAGGGACACAGTGCTCTGCCCGGAGATGCACAGGTCCCAAGCCAACGGCCAGACAAAGGGCCCGGAGACTCGCATGCCCCCTGGCCTCACACTGACTCAGAGGGTAACAGCAGGCACAGATGAGAGTCAGGAAGTGCTGGCAAAGACCCGTGTTCCATGGGGCAGTGTGGGGATCGATAGGCAGGCAGGAGGGGCAGGCAGGTGGTCAGTGCTAGCTTCACGGAGCCGTGTCCCTACAGGGCTGTCACAGCCCCAGGGATTTGCCAGTGCCAGCCTGTGCATGCGGTGATGTGGAAGGAAGCAGCCAGAATCAAGCAGCTGCAAAGTTCCTAAGCCTTGCAGTGCTGGACCACAGAGCCGAGCCCTGGGGACAGGCAGTGAAGAGCTGTGTGCCACCCTGCTTCTCTCCTCAGGGCCCAGCACTCATGCTCTCTGAAAAGCCCTTTTGATTCACTTGAGGTACTCATGCCTGTGAAGGGGAATGACCCAGGAGGACCAGTCATCTCATGCTGTTCCTCCAAGGTGTGGAGTGCCAAGCGAGTCCCCCCTGTTTCTCCAGCACAGGGACCCTCAGCATTGTTGGCTGGGAACTGGCAGAATGGGTGGAGATGAGTGGACACCCCGGGCAGGGACAGAGGATTCATCTGCAGCCCAAGATACTGACTGAGGGGGACTGAGGCACTGTGGCAAGGTTAGTTCACCCTGGGGTAGGCTCCCACTGGGCTTGCCCCAGGGACCAGGGACATCAGCAATGACAGTCCCAGCTTGGCAGTTAGACCAGCATCACTGAGCCCTGCTCTGGCGTCCCCTTGTTGCTCCCTGAGGGCACACCCAGGTCCCTTCCCCCACCCTGGCCCCAAAGGTGGAGTACAGGCTGTCTCCTTACCTGAACATGTCACTCCAGCGTCAGAGTGTGAGCACAGTTATGTTTACCCCATCCTGCGTGTTTGCAGTCAGACAGGGCAGACTCGGTGCCAGTACAGCCAACGTCATCCATCCAAATGGGGCCAGATCCTGGCCCAAAGTGTCCGTACTGGTGAGCTCCAACAGCAGACCCACAGTCCAGCTGCTTGCAAACCACTGCCGCATCATTCATACTCCAGTAGTCACCACACACGGTGCCCCACCGGCCCCTGTGTTTCACCTCCACTCTCCCAGCACAGCGCCTGCCACCATTCGCCAGCCTCACCTCTGCAGCACCTTTGAACATCAACATGAGGCGGGTCAGGAGAGCGCCAAGCCCCAGCACTGCAGGTCTGGGGGAAACCCCTACCTGGGTCGAGTCAGAGGTAATGGGCTGGGAGCCCACTCCCCTCTAGGCTGTCCCCAGTGCAGTGTGGGGGTCCATTCTGGGCATCACATGCCATCCCACTGCACAAGGCACCTCTTTCTACCCCAATGGCCACATGCCCCCCACCCATATCTGCCCAGCCCTGCACTGGGCACCCGTTCCTCCCCAGCCCAGCACCCCCTCAACAGCCCTGTGTACTCAGGCCTGCAGCTTCCTGTGCAAACCACCTGCCCCACCACCATCCAAACCCACCCCATGGCTTTTTGAGTTCCCAGGGAGCACCGAGACAAATCCGAGGATTCCCCAGCCCATGTCCTCTCCTCGCCCGTGGCGTCAGTCTCTCTGTGGGGTACACACTGCCCTCATGGGTCAGGGCTCCCTGGAATAAGGGGGCAGTGAGCAGCACACAAACCCTCTGGGCTACCCCAGAGGTTGGCAGTGCTCTGGGGATCTCTGGGGGCTGCCATCACCAGCTAGGCCACCACTGGCTCCAGAGGCACAGTGCTGGGCAACAGGGGGTCCCAAAAGGGTACCCCACGACAGGCTGTCTATGAATGCAGCCAGGCACAGGCTGCCTAAGCACTGGAACCCTGGAAAAGGAGATACTCTCTCCCACCCACATGGGCACAGGGAAAGGCACAGGCTCCATGGACTTGAGCCCCTTCTGCCCCTCGTCTCAGTAGCACCTGCAAAGAAACCCCATTCCCAGGCGGATCCTGATGACCACCCTGGTAGCCCCTGGCCCTGGGCTGTGGGACAAGGCAGTCAGCACTTACCCGTGCACAGCTGTACCCAGAGCAGCAGCCACAGCATCTGAGGGGACAGGACTCCCTCTCGGCCCATCCTGAGCCTCCTGCCCTGCCAGCACATCCCTGCTGCGCCACACTCCCTGCCAGAGTTCCTGCGGACTCATGGGGACAATGATGACGAGAGGGCAATATATCTCTGCAGATGCCAGCCCAGCTACAGGAGGAGCCAATCGAAGCAGCAGCACCTTTTTAGACATTATCGGGAGCTATCTCCCCTCCGACACAGCCCAGCCCTCCAATGAACTGCTCCAGCGCCATTCATGACCATATATGAGGGATGGCTCCACTGCAGGTGTCACGTCACTGTGGTGGCGGTGCGTCACAGGACAGGGCCGGCTGTAGTGGGGGAAAATGGATTTTTCATGCCTTGAACCCTGCTGTGTGGACCAGGAGCACTGAGCATCTCCTATACCGGGCACATCCAACAGCCCAAGGTGTGAGTGTCCAGCTGTCCCCATGCCATGGGAACCACAGGGCTGGGACTGCACCAGGGGCTGTGTCAGGAAGGGAAGGAAACAGCCCCTGCCCCTGCTTCAGATCCTGCTGTGCTGGGAGCAGCAGCTGGGAAAGGGCCTTAGCTCAGGCCAGAGCCCCATCCCAGGAGTACTGGCTTGCCCGTTCCTCCCTGGAGAGCCCCATGGAAGGTCCCTTGAAATGAGCTGGAGCTGGGACATGTCCCTGCCCTGGCAGCAGACACGCAGCCCAGAGGCTCAGACGTATCCCTGCCTCTTGACATGTCACCGAGGGGCCGTTATTCCCCATGGGTGGCTCGGGAGCTGCAGCCTGCAGGTGCACAAACCACAGCCCACGTGGTCTTGCAGTGCGCCCGCGCTCCCCCCACAGCGCCCGGGCAGGAAGCCTGTGGTTTCCTCCTGGCACCGTGCCCAGGCACATCCCTGCGGTGCCCCTGAGCCACCCCCACCCCGACTGCTCCAGCCAGGGCTGCAGGGGCTGCTCCTTCAGCCTCACAGACATGGGGCCGGGCAGCTCCCATCCTCTGTCGTGCCCTTCTGACAGCACACAGCCGCTCTGCACGAGCCCCACAGCCATGGGGTGTCATCTTGTGACATGACCTCACACCCTCCTATGGCCACTGCTGTGTACTCATGGGTTATACTGACGGTGACCTCACACCCCTCCTACTGCCATCGCTGCGTGCTCATGAGTTACACTGTCACACGTGTGTGTGCGTGTATGGACTGCTGCTGCTAATGATGGTTCTTCCAAAACCCCATGTTTGGTTGTGGTCTAAATATTGACTTGGTGACATCAGAAGCACCTACACAAGCTATGTGCCAGCTTCTGCCCTATCAGCTACTCAGGCACCAGCGACATGACAAGCTCATACACAGCTATGTGCATGCTCCTGGCCTATCTGCTACTCAGCCACAGGTGATGTCATAGCATCTACTGCTGATATTGGCCTGCTCCTGCCCTATCAGCTACTCAGGCAGCAGTGACATTAGAAGCACCTACACATGCCATGGGCCTACTCCAGGCCTGTGAGCTACTCAGGCATGAGTGACCTCAGAAGCACAAACACAAGCCATGGGCCTGCTCCTGCCTATATAGCTACTCAGGCACTAGTGACCTCAAACAACCTACACATACCTGTTGTGGATTAACCCCAGCCAGCAGCTACCTCCCACACAGTCACTCGCTCACTATTTCACTAAATAGAAAGTTAATTCTATCCCACTAAAACCAGTACAGTGTCAGATGCCTGCTCCTGCCCTATCAGCTACTCAGGCACCAGTGACCTCACAGGAACCTATACACCCATTTGCCATGTCCTTGCTGTTGAGGTACTCTGCCTCCGGTGACCTCACAAGCACCTATAAGGGCCATACTCCTAGTCCTGCTCTATCAGCTATTCAGTCAAGAGTGACATCACAAGTACATAGTACATGCCCAAGCCATGTGTCTCCCTCTTGCCTATCAGCTACTCAGGCACCAGTGACCTGACCACCACATATCCACCTAGCTGCTATCTGCTCATCTATGAGATATCAAGGCACAAGTGACCTCACAAGCTCCAACACAAGCCATGTGCCTACTCTTGGCCTATCTGCTACTCAGGCATCAGCAATCTCACAACACTTCCACAGGCCATGTGCCAGCTCCCAGCCTATGATCTACTCAGGCACCAGTGACCTCACAAGCACATACCAACCTATTTGCTCTGTGCTCGTGTGGTGGGGTGACCCCATGTGGCAGCCCCCACCCAGTCACTTGCTCACTCCCCACCAGCGGGATGGGGGAGGGAACTGGAAGGGCAAAAGCCAGGAAAAAAGTCTCATGGGTCAAGATAAAGACAGTTTAATAAGTGGAGAATAATCACTCACAGCAGGAGATTGATGCCAAGCCAGTCTCTGAGCAAAGAACACACACCCCCTCCCCAGTTTTACTGCTGACCATGACGTCATATGGTGTGGAATATCCCTTTGGTCCGCTGGGGTCAGCTGTCCTGGCTTTGTCCCCTCCCAGCCTTCTCGCTGTGGGGCAGAGTGAGAAAGAGAGAAGGCCTTGACGCTGTGCAAGCACTGCTCAGCAATAGCTCCAATGTCAGTGTGTTCTCAACACTGTTTTGGCCACCAAGGCAAAGCACAGCACCATAGCGGCTGCTAACAAGAAAATTAACTCCATCCCAGCCACACCCAGTACAATCTCCACCCCTTCTTCCATACCAGTTGCATCCTGCTCAGGTCCTACAGTATTCAATACAAATGTACATTACATCCACCACCCCCACCCCCTTCCCCATCCTTTCACATGACATACACACAGCATACTGGCTTTGGCTGGTGTGGCTCAGGTGGACCTGGACAAGTGCCAGCACACTCCTGACTTCTCCCCTCACTCACTCAGCCAGAGCTTTTTGAAACATTCCATCAGGTTATCAACCTAAGGACAAGGAAGTCTAAATAGCACCACTCTGCACCGCACAGTGGTCTTGCAGGTAGCTGTGAGACCCCCACACCCATGGGGAAAGGGAGTTCCCCACTACCACCCTACCTCTCTGTTTGGCACCTCAAAATCCACTTTGCAGTTCATGGGCTCACTGGCTGTTTCTTCTGGTTCACGTGGTCTTTTCTGAGATCCTCTTAGGGTCTTTTCTATATTGTCCCCATGCGCATATTCTTCTGAAGTTGGCATTTTGTCCTGGTTTTCCATGTTGCAGACAGCATTGCCTGTGTCTTGCAGCACCGAGAAAAGCTCAGAGGCTGCCCCAGTAACCCTGCGTGGCCATCCTGCTGGGCTGGTCTGGGATGTTGGGGCCTCCTAGGCCACTTCCCAGGATTGGGCTCTTCTTTCCAACCCAGACAAGTTTCCCCCAACCCAGACATGTCTGGGCTTCTTCTGCAGCCCGGTAAAGTGGGGGACCTCGACCCACCCTTGTACTTTTCTTTCTATTCACATTTAAACTCTAATTCTTCATTCATTAGCTCTTATTAAAGAAGGTTTCATCCATTTCATACCTATATGATAATGGCTATGTATATTTAATTTCTCTGGCTTTATAACTGTTTATATATATAAAAATACATAGATATACGTTTATATAGATATATAAATGTATACACATACATACATGTATAGAAAGGTATATATATTTAAAATATTGTATCTATTAATAAATAAATAAAAATATATTTCTATATATTTGGACACTCATATATATATTTTTTAAAAATTATATCTTGTAATACAAGTATATATTTTTATATCTGAGCACTTCCTTGTCCAAAGCAGGCAGGCAGCCAGTCACAGGGCTGCATGAGAACATGGGGGTATGACGGTGTCAAAAAATGGCTGCCACCCAACCACAATGCAGCATGAAAACATGTGGGGAATGAGGCTGCGAAAAGTGGGGCCTCCCTGTACGTAATGACAGGGGGCTTCCTTTGCTGATGTGCTTCTGGGTGCACAGGGAGGGGAGAGTCCTTTTGCCAGTCAATTATAGGACTTCCTGAGAACACGTGGGTTTGATGCTGGCAAGCATGGCTGTCAGCCAAGCACAGAGCAGTATGATGTTTAAGAACATGGCAGCCCACTCCCATAAAATAGCAGCCCCTTCATAAAATGGCAGCCCCCAAATGGCAGCCATAACAAAATGGCAGCCCCTGGGTATGGAGGGGAAGGGCCTTCTGGGTCAGAGGTACTTCCAGGTAAAGCAGAAGGGGTGGCCGCTCCTTCCAGGCAATCCCCACAAGGCACGTGACCAGTAGAGGGGAGTGACTTCCGGGGCAAATGGCCCCTCAGGCAGCTGGCAGCGGGTGGGCAGGGCATTGCTCACGTCTTACCTGCAGTACCGGTGGTGCCTGTGCTCCTGGCGGGTTCCAGGGCAATGAACCAAATAAGCACAAGGAAGGCACGTGGTGAGGTAAAAATGCTTCTTTTGCGCCGTGGTCAGATAACGGGTCCCTGTGGTGTCAGAGCTTCAGTGTTTGTGCCTGAGCTAAGAACTTTCCCCGACTCCGTGCGCTTCAAGACGGCACAACCCTTCTCAAAAAACCCACTACGGGACCCTCCTGGGTCTCGTGTGAAAATCTGCACTACTGTGCTGAGGATCCCCTCGGAGCAGGGACGGCACAAAGCCTTTTCCATGTGCCTCCTCACCTGGCCGTGGTCTCCCTGTTTCTCAGCACCTGAAGTCCCCCTCCATCTCCTACCCATCCCTGGATCTGGTGCTGGCAGTGCTGCACTCGGTGGTGCTTCCAGCAGTGAACCCCCTCACCTACAGCATGAGGAACCAGGAGCTCAAGGATGCCATTAGGAAAGGGCTTACATAAAAGGTAATTTACCTGTTGCAAACAATAGTGATAAACTCCCCATCCTCTCCACAAACAACTCCCAGGATACCCCATCCCAAATGGGTGCTTTGATGTATCATCGTTACTGTTACCAGTCTCATTAGCATTAGCTTTATTGTTATTGTTACTTGTGGTGATCATGTTCGCAGACAAATGTTTGGATTTGTCTCACTTGTCCAGAGGCATGAACCTGCTCTGTCTCACCTGGAGCCTGTGTAAGAGTGTGTCTAACACTGGGGCGGAGCTGACTCCCCCATAGCCTCTCTGTAATAAACTGGGATCTCCCCAGTGCACTGGGGAAATTAGCAGCAGTGCTCCCCATCCAGCTGGAGCTGCTTCCCACCCTGACCAGCAAGGCCAGTGTGGAGTCACCCTGTGACCCAGGCACCACAGCCAAATGGCTCTGCAGAGCAGCACTGCCAGCTCGGGGCCCTGCAGGGTTGATGGGGAGGGGCCAGGAACAGCCAGGTAGATCAGCAGAGGGTTAGGGAGAGCTCAGAACAGAGATGACCTAGGCTGGAAATTGCCTCAGAGACAAAAATACCAGCGTTCACCTAATCCAAGACAATGCCCAGACTGTGGGTGCCCTAAAGCATGTTCATGGTGCAGAGGCAGAAGTCCTCGCTGTCCTGGTGCTCCACCAGGCCTGGGTAGTGGATGAAGAAGGGCTGGTGCTCACAACTACCCATCTCTTAGTGCCATCGCCCCTCCTCAAGGGTGGCATCAAAAGGGAGGCTGGGACCCTGCGTCAGGGCCTGCACTGAAGGAAGCATGACTCAGCAGCCCTGTGAGTTTGCTGCTGTCCCTCAGTCTCTGTGCCCAGCACATGTCCTTGACACAGCCTCCTCCACCCCATGCACTGTCCTTCACTCCAAAGTCACCCCCAGTCCTAGTTCCCCCTAGCAGCCATTTCCAGCCCTGGCCATTCATCACCGTGGTCCAGCTGAGGGCTGATCTTTGAAATATGACCAGCCCCGTCCTCTTGCTGGGCTCAGTGTGTGCACTCGGGGAACACCCAGACCTGCATGGGCTCAGACATGCCCAGAGCCTGGCAGACCCCAGAGCAGGGCTGTCTGCAAAGCCTCACATGGGCCATGGCCAAGGCAGGGAAGGGGTCGGGTGCTGGGGCGAGCAGTCAAAGCCAGACGGCCACAGGGGAATGGGGCACTGAGGTCTGTCGCGGGAACTCTGCCAGGAGGATGTTTCCCCACCCCTGAATGCACTCTTCTCTGCTCACCCCTTCTGCGTGCAATTCTGCGCATTGTCAGCCCACAGGTACCGCCATAGTTCCTCGATGTTAGGTGCTTGGCATCTCAACATGGCCTTTGATGAGCCTCTGCAGGGACCCCCAGTGAGCGTCTCTTCTTGGAGCTGGCCACCACATGCTGGCTGCATTCACAGGGGATCCTGGTGAGGCCACATCAAGGGACAATGAGGACAAGAAGCAGGAAGGGAAATTTCAAATGAGGTTTAACGGGAAAAAAAATCACCTTGATAGTTGATTAGTACTGGCTGCAGGGCCCAGAGGTTTTCAAAACTCAACTGGAGAAAGCACTGACCAATGCATTCTAGCTGACATGTTCTCCCTGCTCAGAGCAGATAAGTAGCACTAGACACCTCCATGGGTCCCTTCTGACCCTTCTTGGCGGTATGTCTGGAGATCGCCTAGTCGAGTCCCCACTGCTCAAGCAGGATCAGCTAGAGCAGGTTTCCCAGTAGAGGATCCAGCTGGGTTTTGAATATTTCCATGGATGGAGACTCCACAACCTCTCTGGGCAACCTGTTCCAGTGATCAATCACCCTCCCAGTAGAGAAGTGTTTTATTGTATTGAGATGGAAGTTCCTGTGCTTCAGTTTCTACCCATTGTCTGTCACTGTGCAGCAGGGAGAAGATTGTGGCTCCCTCTTCTTCATTCCCTCCCATCAGGTATTGATACACATTGATAAGATGTGTGATGAGCCTTCCCTTCTGCAGGCTAAAAAGTCCCAGCTCTCTCAGGCTCTCCTCCTGAAGGATGCTTGTGTGACTTCAGAATCTTTGTGGCCCTTTGCTGGACTCGCTGCAGTAAGGCCATGTCTCTCTTGTAGTGGGCAGCCCAGCACTGGACACAGCACTCCAGATGGGGCTTCCCCAGTGCTGACTAGAGGGGAAGGATCACCTCTCTCGACCTGCTGGCAAACCGCTCCTGAATGGAGCCCAGGGGCTGTAGGCCTGCTTTGCCACACAGCCACACTGCTGGCTCATGGGCAGCTTGTTGCCCTCCAGGGCCCCCTGGTCCTTCTCTCAAAACCTGCTTTCCAGCCAGTCAGCCCCCAGCCTGTACTGGTCCGTGGGGTTATTCCTGCCCAGGGGCAGGACTTTGTGTTTCCCTTGGTTGAACTTCATGAGGTTCCTCTCTGCCCAGTTCTCCAGCCTGCCCAGGTCCTTCAGAGCAGCAGTGGCAACCAGCTGGTGTATCAGCCACTCCTCCTGTTGTGGTTTAACCCAGCCGGCAACTAAGCACCACACAGCCGCTCACTCCCTCCCCCCCGTTGGGATGGGGGAGAGAATTGGAAGAGTAAAGTGAGAAAACTCGTGGGTTGAGATAAAGACAGTTTAACAGGTAAAGGAAAAGCCACGCACGCAAGCAAAGCAAAACAAGGAATTCATTCACTACTTCCCATTGGCTGGCAGGTGTTCAGCCATCTCCAGGAAAGCAGGGCTCCATCACGCATAATGGTTACTTGGGAAGACAAACGCCATCACTCCAAACATCCCCCCCTTCCTTCTTCTTCCCTCAGCTTTCTATGCTGAGCATGACATCATAGGGTATGGCATATCCCTTTGGTCAGTTGGGCTCAGCTGTCCCAGCTGTGTCCCCTCCCAACTTCTTCTGCATGCCCAGCCTACTCACTGGTGGGTTGGTGTGAGAGGCAGAAAAGGCCTTGACTCTGTGTAAGCACTGCTCAGCAGTGACTAAAACATCCCTGTGTTAGCAACACTGTTTTCCGCACAAATCCAAAACATAGCCCCATACTAGCTACTATGAAGAAAACTAACTCTATCCCAGCCAAAACCAGCACACCTCCCAATTTTCTATCATCCACAAACTTGCTCAGGATGCCCTCAGTCCCATCATCCAGGACTGTCATGAAAGGTTGAATAGAATGGGACCCAGTATCAACCCTTGGGTTACACCACTGGTGCCTATCCTCCAGCTGGACTTTGTGCCACTGGACACAAGCCTCTGGGATCAGCCATTCAGTCAGTTCTCAGTTCATGTCATTTTTTACTTATCTAGTCCATACTTGCTCAGCTTGTCTATAGGGGTATAACGGGAGACAGGCTGACAGCTCCCCGCATCCTCCTTCTTGCCCTGCTTCAAGAGAGGATTTCCATTTGCTGTCTTCCAGTCCTCAGGAACCTCACCAAATCACCATGACCTTTCGAACAGGATTTCAAGTGGCCTTACAATGACATCAGCTGGCTTCCTCAGCACTCATGAGTGCATCCCCTCAGGTCCCAAGGACTTATGCACGTGCAGTTTGTTTAGAATGTTCCCTAAGTTCCTGAGACTCCTGCACCAAGGGCAGGTCATCCTTGCTCCTTGCCTCTGGTCTTGGGGGCCTGGGATTCCTGAAGGTTGGTCTTACCTGTAAACTCAGAGAGGAAGAAGGCGTGGAGGACCTTGGCCCTTTCTGTGCTCTCTGTCACCAGGGTCCCTGCCCCATCTAGCAGCAGGCCTACATTTTCCCAAGCCTTCCTTTTACTGCTGGCATTGTTGTTGAATCCTCTCTTGATGCCATTCACATCCAGATTGAATTACCCGATGGAACGCGAGATGGGCTTTGGCTTTCCCAACACCCTCTCCGAATGCTCGGGAGGTTCTTGGTGCCCTCCAGAAACCTCCTGAGTGTCTTGTGCCCTGCTGTGCTGCCCCTCAGGAAGATGCCCAGCTGGGTAAGGTCCCCCATGAGACCAGGGCCTGCGAATGAGAAGCTTCTTGTGCTTGTCTGAAGAAGGCCTCATCTGTTGCTTCTTCCTAATATGGTTGGTCCATAGCAGATACCAACTACAACATCACCCACATTGGTCTGCCCACTAATCCTGACCCATCAGCTCTCATCTGGCTCATCACCTGTCACTAGGCAGAGCTCCATGCTTTCCTGCTGCTTGCAACTTTCCCTCCTCTCTGACCTTCCCCATCCTTCCTAAAGAGACAGCTTCCATCCATGGCCACACTCCAGTGATGTGAGCTATCTGGCCGTGTCTCTGAAATCTAAGTGAGAGTGTTTGCTCCCCAAGCTGTGTGCATTCCTGTACAGGCACATCAGAGGTGTGCCCAGGCATACTGATTTCCCTGCTCAGATTGAGGGCTACTTGAAAGGTGACCACAAACAGCCCTGCTTGTACCCCTTGCTTCACCTCCGACTTTCTTCTTCCCTGTTTCCCCCCTCCAAGTTCTTCCCTTTGGTCATCCTCAAACCCTCTCACACAAGAAACCCACCTCTGGTTTCCCTTTACCCACTGGCCCTGGCTTTGCTTGCCTCGTGCCCTCTGTTGGTGTTTCTGAGATGGCTGCATTGGGAATTCTGACTTTGGTCAGCAAATCCATTAAACTAGTTTTATTACCCGTCATGTCCTGCAATTCCTCCTGCTGTCATCTTGTTAGAGGCACCTCAGGACACGGTGAGCCACCTACAGACACACATTAAGAGCTGACACAATGAAGCTTCCATTCATGGGGACCTTGAGAAACTCTGGGATTTGGCCAACAGAAACCTCACCAGGTTTTACAAGGAGAAGTGGCCAGTCCTGCATCAGGGCAGAATAGCTCCGTGTATCAGGGCAAGCTTGGAGGTGACCGGCTGAGGAGTGACCCTGAGGAGAAGGCCATAGTTGCTACAAGGGATGCTGTAGGAGCCAGTAGAGCATGTTGACCACGAATAAGGCCAGCTGCATACAGTCCTTAATTAGGAGGAGTGTGGCCACTCAGACCAGGGGAGTTACCTCTCCCTTGACTCATCAGTGGTGTGGCCACATCTGGAATAATGTGTCCTGGTGTGGGGCTCCATGTTGTGCAGGAGTGGGAAGGAACTGGAGAAGGTTGAGAGGACGTCTGCCAAGATGGACTTAAGGGGCTGAATCACATGAGTTGTGAAATGGATTCCTGTGTAGAGGAAAGAGCATGAGAAAGGAAAATTTGAGAGTCTGAGACTGGGCATGAAGAAAAATGAGATGTCACTTGAAGGGGAGTGCCATGGTGCAACAGGTCACCAGGGCAGTAAGGGGGTGTGTCTGTGATGAGCCAATGGCTTTGTGTTTCAAAGGCATCAGTACAGGTAGGAACATGCGAGGGTGAGAGCAAGGTGGGGAAGTTAGGATAGTGTGTCGACAGCCTGCAGGGAAAGAGGAGCAGGCATGGGACAGTGTAGGACATCCTGTGGTGGAGATGGCTGACAGCGCTAGCTGTACAAGAACTGATTTTGACAGAGAGATAGGAAGGATAGCTATAAACACAATGAAGGAGCTGATTAAGGAGTTCATCTGACTTGTGAAAGATGGGGCAAGTTTCTGATTTCCTGAAGCTCAAAGCAGCAACCAGATACTTGGGAAGTATGTGAATGAACAAAAAGCAAGGCAAGGAGGAAATGTCTCCGCAGCACAAGACTCCTGGCCCAGGGGCTCCTCAGGCTCCTCCTGCTGCCCCTGCGACAGAACAGCCTGTCCCAAGCTGCTGCATGCAGAAAGAAGTTTCTCTTTGTAATTTCTTCCCCCCGTAAGCACAGAGTTGCTTCTTTCTTCTTCTCCAGGAATTCCCCATCCCCAGAGAGCCTTTCCCCAGGGCAGGCGGGTGGTGTTGCCCGAAACCAACGAGGAGACAATCCCAGGCAGATCCCTGCTGATCATTCAGCACCTCCTGGGGCACTGGGCATGTACATGTGAAGGCTCAGCCCAGCCCATTCCCAAACACATGGCCCCATGTCCTCGTCCCCTCAGCCCACGGAGAACTTGAGCACAGCAGTACAGCTTTGTAAGTGGAAGTTTCTGCAGCCTGTCCTTCACTTCAGCTTTGGAAGAAGAGCCCAACCTCCAGACACCGGCCCTGAGGAAAACCCTTTTATTGCAGAGATGTGAGACGGGAGGCCAGCTGTACCGTAGTGCCAGACACACGTACAAAGGCCTCTGGGTCAGACAGGCTGGGTTCATGCCCCTGGAGAAGTGGTGTGGATGCAGACATTCCTGGATAAACTTGGTTATCACAGATAAAATGCCCAAAGCACAGGAGGTTCTTGAGGTACATTGGAAATCACTTGTGAAGAGACACGTGCAGCTTACTGCTGCTGACAGAAGAATAATTGAATCAGTTTCTTCAGGGTGTCTTTGAGCTCCTTGTTCCTCATGCTGTAGATGAGGGGGTTCACTGCTGGAGGTACCACCGAGTACAGCACTGCCAGCACCAGGTCCAGAGCTGGTGAAAAGATGGAGGGGGGCTTCAGGTAGGCAAACATGGCAGTGATCAAAACCAGGGAGACCACAGCCATGTGAGGAAGGCACATGGAAAAGGCTTTGTGCCGTCCGTGCTTAGACGGGATCCTCAGCACAGCCCTGAAGATCTGCACATAGGACAGCAGAATGAAAACAAAGCACCCTGAAGATAAAGAAAAACCAAAGAGAAGCAGCCCAGCTTTCCTGAGGTAGGAGTGTGAGCAGGAGAGCTTGAGGATCTGGGGGATTTCACAGAAGAACTGGTTAAGGGCATTGCCTTGGCAGATAGGTATTGAAAATGTATTGACAGTGTGCAGCACAGCGTAGAGAAACCCACTGCCCCAGGCAGCTGCTGCCATGTGGACACAAGCTCTGCTGCCCAGGAGGGTCCCATAGTGCAGGGGTTTGCAGATGGCAACATAGCGGTCACAGGCCATGACAGTGAGAAGACAATACTCCCCTACCATCAAGAAGAGAAAGAAAAAGACCTGTGCAGCACATCCCAAGCAGGAGATGGCCCTGGTGTCCCAGAGGAATTGGCCATGGCTTTGGGGAGAGTGGTGGAGATGGAGCCCAGGTCAAGGAGGGAGAGGTTGAGAAGGAAGAAGTACATGGGGGTGTAGAGGCGGTGGTCACAGGCTACGGCGGTGATGATGAGGCCATTGCCCAGGAGGGCAGCCAGGTAGATGCCCAGGAAGAGCCAGAAGTGCAAGAGCTGCAGCTCCCGTGTGTCTGCGAATGCCAGGAGGAGGAACTCGGTGATGGAGCTGCCATTGGACATCAGCTTTCTCTGAGCGTGGGGCACTGTCGAAGGAGGAAAAGACAGTGACAAGTTAGGGTAGACTTCTCTGAGCAAAAGCAAAGCCATTTCTCTTGGACTCCCCTTCATGGACCCACCCCCACCCCTCAGCTACACACCCACCCTTTTTGTTTTCTAGGAGACCTTCAGCTCTGTGGCTCGAGCTCTGGTTAGTGCTGGCTGAGTGTGCCGTGGGGAGCAGGGCCTTTGCCCAGTGGCTGCCGAGGAGTCAGCCCTGCTGTGCAGCAGTGGGTTCATGGGAACAGTGGGGCAGGGGCCAGTCCTGGTGTTTGAATTTTTCCAGGTTAAACTGCTCCTAACACAAAAGAGCTTGTCAGTGTCTGCACTCCCAGTGCTAAGGAATGGGTATGACAGCAGGCAGTTTGAGAGGTTATTTTTAAAGCATTGCTCCATCTCACCTGTGGACTGTTCTTGGAAGTCAGAAACCCTCAGCATTTCTGCCACACTCAGGGAGAACGGAGTGAGCCCTGCGAGGCAAGAGGATTGCCTGTGGCTTCGTGCAGAGTGAGAGGAGCTGGTCTGTCTCTGCGTTTTGTTCCCAGCTGCCCTGTGCTTACTCCTTCATGACATGGAGTAGGATCTCACTCCCATGTTACCCTGAAAAAAATCAGACACTGCTGAGAGCAGAAAGATCCACTGCAGACAAGCAGATGTCTTACCCTTTCTCAAGATCGCAGCACCCCACTTCTAGCCCAGGACAGACATTTATGCTCGTTTCAGCAACCCAACAGCATTTCCTCCATTGTAGCATCCCTGCGCTTCTCCGTGAGGCTTTCAGATAACCCACAGATGCTATGAGAAAGATTTGCATTCTAGAGGGCAGCTCACAGCTTGGAAGGACACCCCAAGGAGACAGCCAAATGTCCTAAGCATGGCATCTGATTAAGGGAGAGTCAGCTCATTCCCTAGCTCCACTGACTGCACTGCCCACAGCCCCCCAGGTCAGAGGAAAGCTGGGACCCTTCTTCCCATGGACACACCCACAAGATCAGTGACTCTGCAGCTGAAACTCCCATTTCCAGAGAGCCTGACAGCAATGCCAAGAGCAGCCAAGAGAGGCAAGGAGAGAGACAGACTGGCGCTCCGGAAAGATTTCCCTTTATGCAACTCTGCACAATACCTCCCAGATGGTGATAACGCAGGACAGTATCCCTCAGCCTCATTGATGGTCAGTGGGAAATGGGCATGTGGCAGCAGAGATGCCTGTCACCTCTTCTGCGGGTCAAGTGGACAAGGAGGAGACTCCCGCCCTAGACCCCACAGCAATGAGGGCCGAGAGCTGTGCTGGGTGACGGACGAGAGATGAGGGGGGTTGCTCAAGGAAGGCATCTGCACTGCAGGGGGTGGCCAGGAGGTGCCCAGACCTTCCCGGCAACAGGGTTTCCCTTAGCAGTTCCCTCTCTCCCTGCTCGTGTCTCTGCTGCCTGGAGGTGTCCCTGCCGGGAGCTGTTTCCTGGGCTCCATGTCACCTGCCTGTCAGTGCTCACAGACCTCACTCCAGCCCCTGTGCTCCCATCTCTTCCCTGCAGCCTCTCCCTGAGTGCAGGGACTAAAGAGTAGCTGAAAAACCCTGATGAAACTTGAAAGGTGATGCTGGTGTTATCTGTAGCCTCCAGAGCTGGAAAGGGAAAACACAGATTCAGGAAAGCTCCTTATCTTTACAGTAATGCCTGCTTTTACCTTCCAGTCAAAAAGTCCCCCGAGAAATGTCCCGCTGCCCACTCAGCCAGCCAAGAGGAGAAAACTCAAAGGGCAGACACCTTTCTTTTGAGGTAACCCCTGCCTTGATGTCCGTCTTGAAAAGTCCTGAGGATGATCTGGAGCTGTGAGCAGCCCTGACCCATGCAGCACCCTCTCGACAGCACAAGGACCTTGCCCTGCCCTGCCGGGGGTTGCTCCTTCTACCCACAGCTTCTCCCTGCAGTGCTGTGCGGATCTCCTGGGCAGGCTGAGTGCAGACCCTGGCAGGCAGCAGAGTCCCTGCCCCAGCACACAGCCCCCTGGGGCGAAGGGACCCTGCTCTGAAGAACAGCCCTGGGCACCCATGGCTGCACACCTGGCTTCACAGTCCTGCAGCTGTCCCTGAGAGAAGGCAGCGGTCATACCCTGTCCTCTGACGGTGCAGCAGGGAAGCCCTGCTCTGCAGCACGTCCTCCTCTTCTCCACTAGAGAAGCTGTCAGAATCCTCCTGAAAGATCCCACAGGCTGTGCGATGTGCCAGCTTTAAGAGATCCCTCCAGGAACCGCAGCTGATTTGCCCTGCAGCCAGAAACATACCGTGTTAAGGACTGTGAAGATTTCTCTCCCGTGAGCTCTCAGCATCCTCCCACCACAGATTGCCTCTAACCTCTCTCTGCCTTGCTCCTCTCCCCTCGGTGCCTGCAGGCAGTGCCCTCAGCCCTGCTGCGCTTTGCAGAGGAGCTACTCCGGGGCAGAGCTGTCTCTCTGCAGTGCTGCCCACTTGCCGTGAGCTCCCTCTGTCCCAGGAGCCCGGCCCAGCTCAGCAGCAGAGGACCAGCCCAAGGCAGCACTTTCTCTGCCCCTCTGGGCTCCCTCAAGGTGTCCCTGGAGCTCCAGGGGAACCTGCTGTGAAACAGGCTGAAGCAATCCCTGATGTTCCCTCCCTCAGCTGGGGAGAGACACTTCCTTCCAGCAGTGGCATTTCTCCTATTCGGAAAAGAGTTGGGCATGAGAGTCACCTTTCCGTGTCCCAGCATTAGCAGCATACGCAGACAGTGGCAGGGAGGAATCTCCTTTACCCCTGGTGAGAGAAAGGATTCCACTAAGTCAAGCGAGGCATCTCATCCTGGGTCTGTAGTCGTGGGGCTGGAAGGGGACTCAGCTCTCTCCCATGCCTGCCACAAGCCCTCAGGAGCTGGGATTCCTCTTGCCTCAGTTCAGGTGTGCCTTTCTGTGATTTTAGAAAATAGGCATCTGCATGTGAGCTCCTTGTCTCAGCTCCCATGCAGATTAATGGAGATGGAGGCCAGGAGTGAGCTTCTCAGATGCATGCACCTGGTGACAGTGGAAGTATCAGAGGTGGTCCAAGATAAGTGCAGGCAAGTGCAAACTCTAACAACGGAGCAGTTCATAGAGAAAGAACAGCATCTGGGGGCATCACCTTGAAGGCTGGTGGGGAATTCCTTTGGCCAACAGCAGATGCCCACCTTGAGGAAAACTGCACTTTTCCCTACTCATGATGTTCAGGACAGCCTGTTGAGGGAGGCAGCTGGTCAAATGGATTCATGTGCCCTAGGGATAGCTCAGTCCTTTTTTAAAATGTTATTTCTCCATCAGCTGTATATACTCGATTGCCGTCGACTGTAACTGCAGTTGTCTCACGGACATCCCGACATTGCCTAACTAAATCCAGGGCAGCTACTCACTGGCCAAACACAGGCCTGTAGTGCTACAGAAGATGCCAGGGCTGTACAGCACAACTGCGTGTGGCTGGTCAGGACAGCACAGGAGCTACAGGAAAGGCATCCCTGTCCAGAGAGGGTGGGTGACTGACACCCCAGATGGCATCTCAGACAGATTCAGTTTCTTTTGGCCAGCCACTCTCTCGCCACTGGAGTGAGGCAAGGTCTGACCCACCTCCATCCAGTAGATGCAGGGCAGTTCATGAACAGGAAGGACATCACGTCGGGATCTCCACTCGTTTGCCTACTCCTAAACTCTGCTGGTTCTTCTTTCAACAGTCCTTTACTCACCCTCTTGATGATACCCTCAAGGAACAGTCCAAGGATTGTCACAGTGTTCCTGGATCACAGGATGTCCACACTCAAGGACATTTTCAGCAGCAACTGTCCTTCCTTGAGATCAGCTTGACATCCACCACAGGCCCTCAGGGGCTGCAGAGACCCCACAGACGGCAAAGCCCTCTCCTGCCAGGGTGCACATCCCCGGCCAGTTTCTCTCTGGCCTTGGGGAGAGCAGCGTTTCCTCTTTCTGTGCCTTTACTTTGCCATCTGCCATCCACCCCAGCGTGGCTCTGGTCTCAAGCAGAGCATTTGCACCTCCTGGGTCTTGGGCACTTGGTACTGTGTTGGCCTGTGAGAAGCCTGAGCGTGTTCCCAGTTCCCTAGCTGAGGTGATGCAGCCCAAAGGCGCACCAATGCCCTCAGCCTGGGGTACAGGCAGGAGGAGCTGGAGTCCCACGTGCCATCACAGAGTTTTGCCATCAGTGGAATCGATGGGGAGGAGTGGTGGGACAGCTCACACTGCTAGTGGTGCTGCAATGGTGCATACAGGCTTCTGAGGAGAGACGGGCTGGAATGATCAGGAGGAAATGTCCTCTGTGTGCAGGAGCTTGTCGTATGTATGGAGCTTCTCTATGGGATGTGGAATAGGTTGGGTGAGCCCTTGTGGGTGAGGGTCAGAGAAGAGACCTGCTGGTGTGATATCACGGTGGGAGACAAAGCAACTGCAATCAGGGTAAGGAATTGGACAAAGCCTCATGTAAGCAACTCAAGGAAGTCTCCAGATCAATGACGTCAGGTCTCATTAGGGCCTTGAGAGACCCTGACACTCACTGGAAGGGAAGCAGAGCAGGATGCCTACTGTCCAGCAGGTGTCTGGGGTCTCTTGGTAAAACCTCTTTGCACCGATGCCAGGTAGGCAACCAAAGGTGATGCTCACCTCCATCTGATCTTTGCAAAAGAGGGAGTGCTGATCAGGGATGTGAAAACGAGTGTGAGCCTTGGCTGTAGTGACCATGAAATAGTGGGAGAAAATGGGCCAGGATGGCTGCCCTCATAATGGGGGCTTTAAACGAAGAATGATGGGGGAGGGAGAGAGTAACCAGCAGCCCAGTGAGGGAGTGACAGGCGACATCGTGAAACAAATTGCATGGGCTGATGTGGTGGGGAGGGATCACAAAATCAACAAGACAGGGCTTAAGCAGGGTCACCTCCAGCACTTGCATATGAGCAAGGAGCTGCCTACAAAGCACCGTGATGGAGAAATCCCCCAAACCCCTCTGGGAACTCCACATGCTGGCGTGCCTCTCTAAAGTGCTTGCACACTAATGCACACAGTACGGAGAATAAACATGAGCAGTTATGGATCTGTGTGCAGTTGCAGGGCCACGATCTTGTTTGGATCAGGGAGATGTGGTGAGAGGCATGGGCATAATGTAGACAGTCCAGCACAGGGTCACAAAGTTGATGAAGGGACTGAAGCAGCTCACATGTGAGAAAAGGCTGAGAGAGCTGAGACACTTTAGCCTGGAGAAGAGAAGGCTCAGAGGGGATCTTAATAATGTGTATAAAAACGGGATGGGAGGGTGCATAGAGGATGGAGCCTCCTTTCGGTGGTGCCCAGGGACAGGAAAAGAGACAATGGGCACAAACTGAAGCACAGGAGGTACCCTTTGAACATCAGGAAACACTTTTTCATTGTGAAGGTGACTAAGCACTGGCACAGGTTGCCCAGGGAAGTTGTGGGGTGTCCATCCCTTAGAGATATTCAAAAGCTGTCTGGACACGGTCCTGGGAAACCAGCTCTAGGTGGCCCTGCTTGAGCATGGAAGTTGGACCAGATGATCTCCAGAGGTCCCTTCCAACCTCAGCCATGCTGTGATTCTGAGGAAAATGAACAAGAGAGAGGAGGAGGAGGAACAATTGGAGGAAAACAACAGGAGGATAAAAAAAGCAGGAGAAGGTAGAGAATGAGAAAAAAGTAGTGGAGGAGAAAGAGGAAGAGGATGAGCAGGAACATGAGGAAGAAGAGAAAGAGGAGGTTGAGAGGGAGAAAGAGGAGGAGAAACAGGAAGAGGAAAAGGAGGCAGAAGAGAACCACAAAGAAGAGGAACAGGAGGAGGAAAGGGAAGAACAGGAGGAAAAGGAAGAAGAGGAAAAGGAGAAAGAAGAGGATCAGGAGGAGGAGGAGGAAAAACAGATGATGGAAGAGGAGGAAGAGGAGGATGATCAGAAGGAAGAAAAGGAGAACTAGGAGGAAGATGAAAAAGAAGAAGAGGACGGGAAGAAAAAGAACAACGAAGATAAAGGTGAGAAGGATAAAAAGGAGGAGTAAAAGGAGGAGAAGGAGTTCGATGAACAAGAACAGCACAGCAGAAGTGTAAACAGAAGGAAGAGCAGGAAGGAGAAGGAACAGGACCAGGAAGAAACCAAAGGAGGAGGAGGGGAAAAGAGAAGAATGAAGAGGGGGAAAAAAGGAAGAAAGCCAAAGAGCAGGAGGAGGAGGAGGAACAGGAAGACCATAAACAACCCAAAGAGGAGGAGGAAGAATATAAGCAACAGGAAAAAGAGGAGGAGGAAACAGGAGGAGAAGAAGGTGTAGCAAGCACCAGGAAGAGAAGGCAAAAGGAAGAGTGTGGGAATCCGTAGGGAGTTTTGCGAGCAGCCTTGAACAATTAGACATAGCCTTGAAAGACATAGAATAAGGGAGTAAATAAGTGATAAAGCAGGTGTGCAGAAAAGAAGCTGAAGACTGAAATAACTTGGAAAACAGATAAGAGACCGAAGCCAGAAGACGTGTGTCTTGCTCGACAGCACCAATCAGAAGCTTAGCCGCAGCGCGTGAACAGAAGGTATTAACTAATCATGGAACAAGCCTGAGCGCGTGGACAGCTAATGAATCTATATAAGTACAAATTTGTAAACAATAAAGGCCTTTTGGTTTTACCCGCACCAGAGTCTGTGAACCATCCCTACAGAAGAGGACGGGAGAAGGCACTAAGAAGAAGAGGAGGAGAAGGAGACAGGAAGAGGAAGAAGATGAGGAGGAGGTAACAGGAGGAGAAGGAGGAGGGAGAGGAGAAGGCAACAAAAGGAGGAGGCAACAGGAGGAGGAGGAGGAGGAGGGAGGAGGAGGAAAAAGAGGGAAAAAAAGGCAACAGGAGGCCACAAGAGCATGAGGACAAAAAGGCAACATGAGGAACAGGAGGCAACAGGAGGCAACAGGAGGAAGAAGTAGCAAGAGTCAAGTGGAGGCAAGAGGAGGAGGAAAAGGAGGAAGCAACAGGAAGCAAGAAGAGGTAACAGGAGGATGATTCAACAGGAGGAAACAGGAGGCAACAGAAAGAGGAGGAAGAAGAGGAGGAAGAGGAGGAAGAAGAAATAGGAGGATGAGGAGGCAACAGGAGGTAGGAGGAGTCAACATTAAGAGGAGGAAGAGGAGGAAGTGGCAACCGGATGCAACAGGAGAGAACGGGAGGAGGATGAAGCAACAGGGGGCAAAAGGAGCAAGAGGAGGCAAGAGGAGGCAAGAGGAGGCAAGTGGAGGAGGGGGCAACCAGAGGCAGCAATAGGAGGAGGAAACAGGAGGCAAGAGGAGGCAAGAAAGGGCAACAGGAGAGAAGAGGAGGAGGAGGAGGACACAGGAGATCAGGATGCAACAAGAGGAGGAGGATGCAATGGAAGGAAACAGAAGAAGGAGAAAGAGGAGGAAAAGGAGGACAGAGGGAGTAACAGGAGGCAAGAGGAGGAGGAGAAGAAGGAGTAGTCAACAAGATACAACAAGATGAAAGAGATACAACAGGATGAAAGAGAAGGCAACAGGAGGAGGAGGATGCAAGAGAAAGAAACAGGAGCCAAAAGGAGGAGGAGGAGGAAGAAGCCATAGGAGGCAACAGAAGGAAAGAGGAGACAAAATGAGTAGGAGGAAAAGGCAACAAGAGGGATCCAGAGGCAACAGGAAGAGGAGGAGGAAACAGGAGTCCACACGAGGGAATAGGAGGAGGAGGGCAAAAGAGGAGGAGGAGGAGGAGGGAACAAGGGGCAACAGGAGGAGGAGGAGGAGGCAACAGAAGGAAACAGGAGGAGTAGACAACAGGAAGCAACAGGAGGAGGAGGCAACAGGAGGAGGAGGCAACAGAAAGACGGGAGACAAGAGAAGGAGGAGGCAACAAGTGGCAAGAGAAACCAACAGGAGGAGGTAGATGAGGAAGCAAGAGGAGGAAAGGAGTCAGCAGGAGGGAAGAGGAGGAGGAGGAGGAGGAGGAGGCAAGAGGATGCAAATGGAGTAGGAGGCAACAAGAGACAACAAGAGACAACAAGAGGCAACAAGAGGAGGAGTAAACAGGAGGCAAGAGGAGGAGGAGGAAAATGGAGGCAAGAGCAGGATGAGGGAAAGGAGGCAACAGGAGGAAAGAGGAACCAACAGGAGAGAGAGCAGGAAGAGGCAACAGGAGGCAACGGGAGGTGAAGGGAGACACAACAAGAAAAAACAGGAGGCAACTTGAGGGAGAGGCAACAGGAGGAATCAGGAGGAGGAGGCAAGAGGAGAGGCGGCAACAGAACAGAGCAAAAAGGAGGAGAGGAAGAAGGCGGCAACAGAAGGAACCAGGAGGCAATAAAAGGAGGAGGAGGAAGAGGCAACAGGAGACAACAGAAGGCAACAAGAAGAGGGGGAGGAGAAGGAGGAAAGAGGAGGAGGAGGCAAAAGGAGGAAACAGGAGACCACCGGAGGAGGAGACAACAGGAGGCAACAGGAGGAGGAGAAGGCAGAGGAGGTGAAGAAGCAACAGGAGGCAACAGAAGGCAACAGGAAGAAGAGGCTAGAGGAGTTTAGCTGGATGATCAGGCCCAGATGTTCTCGGGGTATGGAGTCTTCCTGGCAACCAGTCACTAGCAACATCCCTGAGTGACCAGCACTTCGGCCAACACTGTGGAACATCTTTATTATCTCCCGGTATGATGGGATGGAGCTCACCTTCAGCTCCTCTGTGGATGATGGCAAGCTGGGGGGAGCCTTTTAGCTACCTCATCTACTTCAACCTGCCTCGAGCAGGAGAGTCAGAGAAGACAGTATTCAAGTCCCTTCCAACCTGAGTTATTCTGTCATGCAATGAGTCTTTCCTTTGGAGAGTTGATTGAAGGTAGAATAGGCAGAGGAAGGAGAAAAGACAGAGAGGCAGAGGAGAGAGAGAAAAATTGCCAATATAAATACAGCAGTTCCTCTGAGCAATGTTTCTCCATTTGAACCATTGGTAACAAAATGTGCTGTGCTAAGTGGCTGCATAAAACTCTTTCCATAGAGCAGAGAGCATAATCAGCTTGCTAGTACATACCCTTGGTGCTGCTAATAAAAAAACTATGAAAAAAATAATGAAAAGTTCATTAAAAACCTAGCAATGCTGGAAATGAAGACTTTTTCAGCTATTACATTGAGTTCTTTTATGCCGAAGTTACACGTTTTTTTGGAAAATCTACATTCAGGGCTTGATTCAGTTATCCACACAGGGGTGGCCACTGCCCTGGGGTAGCTGAAGCACCCATGTGTCCCAGGACATATGGGAGCCCTTCTGGAGCACGAGCTGGTATGCAGGCAGAGTACCTCAGGGGTGGTGGAGGGCATCGCCTGCCTCCAGCACTGCTGGACAGGCTGAGCAGGAACCTCTACAGCACAGCAGCACGTGCTTGGCTGTGAGGTCACTCCTGACTGGCCAGCAGTGGGGAGAAAGATACTTGCAGTCTTGAAAGCCATTACAATATTGTCCCCAACAAGATGAAAGCTTTGGGGAGGTCAAGGGTAGCTGGGACGAGAGAGATGGGAGATTTGGGGGAGGGAAGAGGGGTTTGGCCAACAGAGAGGAAAGCTTTTGAAGAGGAAAGATGTGTTCAGGTAATTTTGATGCCACTGCAACACTGACTGTGAAAACATTCATGTTAGGCCTTTACCCTGTTTCTAACCAGGAACCTTAAGCCCTAATCCTCCCCTAAACTCTACCCTTCACCCTGACAGGAATCCACTACTCTAATCCCTAACCTCAAACCTTACCTCTAAACCAAAGCCCAAACCCATAAACTCTTACTCTCACCCTATTACTCACTCTCATTCCTAGCTTCTATCCCTAACATTAAAATGCTAGCCTTGACCCTAACCCTCACCCCAGCCCTACACCAAACCCTAATCCACAAAGCAAGCCCATACCCTAACACTAACCAGACGCCCTCAGCAGAACACCAAACCCTCCCCCTAAGCCCAACAGGGCTGAGGTCTTTGTCCTCTTGCCCGTGGCAGTCGCCTCTGCTACCGAGGCCTACCAGGAGAAACTTTATTTTGAGGCTCTGGACTTTGTTTCTTCCTCACCCCTTCTTGGGGAGGCTGGGAAGTGTTGCACAGTTTTCCTACACTTGGCATTGCTCATCCTCACATCCCACTGCCCCCAAGAAGAGCCCTGAGCCACTCGTGAGGGACTGGATCTGCCTTCCCAGGGCCTGGGGGTCAGGGTTTGGCCTTTCTGCTGCATAAAACAAAGCAAGGGTTTTCTCAGCATTACAGACACCTGCACAGTGTCTTTGCCTACCTGCAAGCACAGCCTCCAGTTATCTGCTCTAACGAGTCCATGGGGAGGCTTTGCCAGTAATGGCCCTCAGTGGGACCAATCAATGCTTCAAGGTTTTTCTTCTGGCTTTCACTTCTTGAGAGGTTTGTTCAGTCTCCTCTCATCATTGGAGGTTCATGGACTCAGGGCCAAGTACACCATGGGGCTCATTAAAATACAGAAAGGCCTAACGAGCTATTTGTCTTCCTGTAATTTTCTTCAGGTCTTCAAGACCTGTACAGCTAATTGGAATCATTTCATAGTAGAGTTAAAGAGGAAGATTTCAAAGTGCACCTAATAAAAATACATTTTTTAAACATTCGATTTTATTAATTTCAGTTTAGAGAAGAGGTGAAAGCAGCGTTCTCCAATTGATATTGATGCAGAGTGTCTCCTCAGGAGGTCTGGGCAGGCAGGAAAAGCAGTCCCTTGAGGTCTGACACTGTATGGACAACCTTGCTCCTCACCTCCCCAGCCTCCCCATTTCTGTCACTGGCCGCCTGGGACTTGCTTCACTTTGCCTTCCATCAGACTTCTCTGATCTCTGGGAGCTGAATGTTACAGCTCCATTGCCCCATCTCCCACCTGCTTTCCTTAGAGAACTGGCTGCACACAGGCACAGAAGCATTTTTCCTGTTTGCAAGCAAAGAAAAGTAAAGCGTGATAAAGTTTCGTAAACAAGAAACACACTCCTGAAGCATATGCTAAGTACAGGATATCTCTAATGAGGTTGCCTTTCTACAAGGGATGATCTTATGAGAAATGTTCTAGACAGACAGACACAAAACAGCAGATATAAACATAAGGAAAGAATTGGCTAAAGAGACAACTAGACTACTGAAAGTCAGGCAAGCTTTAACTCCCTGAAGCTCAAAGCAGCAGCATAGGTGAGAGGTATCTGAATGAACAAAGAGTAAAGGGAGGAGAAAACTGGAGAATAATGGAAAGGGCCTCTGTCTAGACAGTCTACTGAATGAAATAATGCCAGGCACAAGTATCGGCTGGGAAAGGAGTGGCTGAGAGAGCAGCCCTGCAGAAAGGGATCTGGGGGTGCTGGTCGACAGCAGGCTCAATAGGAGTCAGCAGCGTGCCCTGGCAGCCAAGAGGGCAAACCGCATCCTGGGGTGCATCAAACACAGTATAACCAGCCGGTCAAAAGAGGTGATTATCCCGCTGGATTCAGCATTGGTGCGGCCTCACCTTGATCCTGTGTGCAGTTCTGGGCCCCACCATTTTGAAAGGATGTTAAGATACTTGAATGTGTCCAGAGGAGGGCAACCAAGCTGGTGAAAGGGCTGGAAGGAATGTCCTGTGAGGAGCGGCTGAGGACACTGGGCTTGGCTAGTTTGGAGAAAAGGAGTCTGAGGGGCAACCTCATTGCTCTCTACAGCTTCCTGAGGAGGGGAAGTGGAGAGGGAGGTGCTGATCTCTTCTCCCTGGCATCCAGGGACAGGACGCGTGGGAATGGTTCAAAGCTGCGCCATGGGAGGTTTAGACTGGACGTTAGGAAGCATTTCTTTTTCACACCTGGACAACGGGGCTGATGGCTCTCCCAGGGCAGCCCTGGAAGGAGCTGGGACAAGGTGTTCATTCCTCAGGAGCCTGTAATTTGGGTTCCCACCTGCCACTGTGCCTCTGTGCTCTTCTCAGGTTGTGGAGATGGGTTCTTGATGAGCTGGTGGCTCTGCTGTGATGGGCCTGGGAGCAGCTGGGGCAGGGTATTAACTGAGTTACTCCTCCTGCCATTGTCAGTGCCTTCTTTGTGTGTGCAGATGAGCTTCTTATCACTTAACCTAACACAATCCAACAAGAACATAAATCTCCTGAGGCATCTGTATTTGGAGGTTACATACATATGCATTGGTATTGCTTAACATATGAGAGCAGATCATTGGAATTGCTGTCCAGAAATGCACCAGGATTAGGGGAAAAGCTGCATTGTTGCATGGGCAATGGCTTCGTTTAGGGCCAGTATCACAGTCTTGTTTCTAAGACTGTAGATGAACGGATTTAAGAATGGGTACAGGACAGTGTTCAGCAAAGCTACAACTCTGTTTGTCTCCAAGGAAACATCTTCTGAAGGACACACATAGAGAGCAATGCAGCTCCCATATGCAATGGCCAAGGTGATGAGATGGGAAGAACAGGTAGTAAAAGCTTTTTTCCTCCCAGAGGCTGCTGGAAGGTGTAGAATACAGAAAAGGATGCCCATGTAAAATGCCAGAGTTAAACATAAGGAACCCAGTATGACCAATGATGATAAAACAGAGTCTATTTTCCAAAGCAGGCTGGTGTCAGAGCAGGACAATTTGAATAAGGGCGAGTTGTCACAAAAAAAAATGGTGGATCTTGTTCGAGCCACAGAAAGTCAGCTTGTAGAGGAGGACCAGATGGTAACTCAAGAGTGTGATGCCTATGACCCAAGCAGCAACAACCAGGTGGATGCAGAGCTGAGGCTTCATGATGGCAGCATAATGCAAAGGCTGGCAGATGGCAACATAGCGGTCAAAGGACATGACAACAAGTAGAACAAACTCTGTACAGCCCAGGGCAAAATAGAAATAGGACTGGGCAAAGCAGGTGCTTAGTGAGATTGTTCTCCTACCGGAACTCAGGATCACAAACAATTTGATGCTTGTGGAGGATGTAAACCAGATTTCCAGGAAGGACAGATTGCTGATGAAAAAGTACATGGGGGTTTGCAGGCGGTGATCCACACACACGAGGAAGATGATGGTTGCGTTCCCCATCACTGTTGTCAGGTATATGAGCAGAAGGACCAGAGAGAGAAAGAGCTGTAGGCTTTGATCAAGCCCTGAGAAACCCTCTAGGATGAACTCAGTAACTGCAGATTCATTTTCTGCTCCCATGCTGAATTTCAGTTCATCCTGCCGAGACAGGAACATGGCAAAAAGCAAGTGTGATAATTTCACAGTCTGGATGAAAAGTTCGGTCCTTCCTTTTCTGCTTCTTTCCTTTCCCTCAATCTTCCTATATAACACAGAGAGAGAGAGTCCTTCAAGCAT
Source organism: Gymnogyps californianus (assembly GCF_018139145.2). Taxonomy (NCBI): domain Eukaryota; kingdom Metazoa; phylum Chordata; class Aves; order Accipitriformes; family Cathartidae; genus Gymnogyps; species Gymnogyps californianus. The sequence continues at coordinate 1,262,070 of NC_059496.1, forward strand.
TGCTCACACCCTGATTTTTATGTTGTACATTTCAGTTAGAGTCCTCAGAGCATTTCCTGTCTTCTTTCTACCTTTTTCAAACACTCACAAAGGATTCTTTCTCCAGGACAGAAGATTTTAAAGAGGCTGTTAGCTATTTCACCCCATTCCTGGGAAATTCCAAATTCACTCAGACCTATTGCAAACATCTCTCACACCTATGTGCCAAACTCATCTCTTCTATTGCACAAATGCTAAACCATCAAATCAAATCAAATCAAATCAAACCAAACCAAACATGTATGTTGAAAGCTATTCTTTCTACTTTTCAGTACTTGCCTTTTTGGACTAGGAATCCCTGAGAATCTGTTGATTTCAAAAGAAGTAATGTCAAGTATCTCTTCTGTAATGCCCTGCTTTCTTCCACAGCTTCTTGCTCTCTGTTTCTTCAGCAAAGGGGGAGGGGGTAGAAGAGGGACCAAGTATAACTTGCCTTCTTTAGTACTCGAAATAATGACTGAAATTTATTACGGTTCCACACAGTCTCATCTGACATCCGTCTGCACTGAAATGCCGTTGTTTCAAAACAGCTGCTCATTGCTATGACTATCAAATGTCCTGACCTAAAGGCAGAGCAAGAGAAGAGTGTCTGGAAGAGATTTGTAACCTTTCTTTTGCATGCCAGTTATAGGTTGGGAGGACCCAGCCTCTAGCGTTTTCTCTTGTCTCCACTGACTGCAGAGGGAGCCTTGGGAAAACAAGTTCTCACAGGCACCTGCAGCAAAGTAGATGAAACTCACTATTCAAGTTTCAAATCTCTGATTTATTATTATTTTTTAACATGAAAATACTTATCTAACAGAAGGAAGCACAAGAAGAATCTATGCAATAAAGACTGATGTTTTTCCCTTCATCTTTACATTTGTTTGTAGACCTAGAAAGGAGCAGAGCAGATGGCTCCAGACCCAGGATGATTCCAAATGCAAGGGGAGGAGAGGGAGGGGAGGAGAGGGAGGGTTTGAAGGAGTGAAACAAAGCTTCTCCACAGACTGTGTTGTCCCCTCAGGCTCTGTCCCAGGGCACAATGGGTAGCACTTACACGAGGAGTCAAATGAGAAGTTCAGTATAGGGCAGTGCTCCATGTTTGCATTGACATTTTAGCTTGGGGCTCAGGCTAGTCTTAGATCCCAAATGCCCGGCTTGTTCTTTGCCTCTAGTCTGGCATAGGGGAATCTCTGCACTGGGTTCATCCGGAAAACTTTCTGAGACTAAGCTGCTGGCTGTATTTGAGCAAAAGCTCAAGCTCCGTCACCTACAGCAGTAGGAGCACAGTGAATCAGTGAATCAGAGGTGGCAGTCCCAGTTTCCATTGTCTGGGTCAGTTCAAACACTGAAAGGGTTGTGTCTTCTGACTCTGTTGGCTGACACCTAAATTATCTAAAACTATTCTTCTCCTGAATGCACTTCCTTAGAGGAACCTGCACATTTGCAGACAGCTTACAACAAAGCAGCTTCTCTTCAGGCCTCACATGGTCAAACATGCCGCTAGCATTTGCGATAGTGAGTGAAGAAATATAGGATATGCAGGTGAAGGATATGCAGGTGAAGAAGGCCTTATTGTGGCTTTGCACAGAGGTTATCCTCAGGATGATGCATATAATGCAGGCATAAAGCACAGAAGACAGTGTGAAGGAGCTCAGCAGCACAGCGGAGGAGAGAGCAATGCTCATGTTTCATAGGAGCTGGTGCCCATGCTGGCTGCTCTCAGCAAAGGGATGATGCCGCAGAAGAAGCAGTCTCTACATTGGGCACAGAGGGTCTAATGGCATAGAAGACGGTGGGGCTGAGCATGGATAGAGGTGCCATTCCCCAGCAGCTAAAGATGAGCATGGAGCACAACCAGGAGTTCGTAAGGACAGAGTAGTGTGAGGGGTTGCAAATGGCCCTGCAGCAATCGAAACACATCACAACACATAGGTTGTAGAGATATAAACTATGCCAATACAAATTGAGAAGATCCTCTGAGCAATGTTTCTCCACTCAAACCATTGGTAGGTGTCATGCGTTAACCCTGGCCAGCAACTAAGCACCACACGGCCGCTCGCTCACTCCCCCGCTCTGGGATGAGAGGAGAATCGGAAGGGTAAAAGTGAGAAAGAAGCTTATGGGTTGAGATAAAAACAGTTTAATAATTGAAAAGAAATTTTAAAAAGAATTCTAAGGAAAAGAGGAAAATAAAACAAAGAGAGAAGAAAATAAAACCCAAGAAAAAAAAGTGATGCAAATGAGAACAATTGCTTGCTACTAGCTGACAGATGCCCAGCCAGTCCCCCAGCAGCAGCACCCCCACCAACCTCCCCCCTAGTTTTATTACTGAGCATGACATCATATGGTATGGAATATCCCTTTGAGCAATTGGGCCAGCTGTCCCAGCTGTGTCCCCTCCCAACTTCTTGTGCAGCTCCAGCCTACTCGCTGGTGGGGCAGTGTGAGAAGCAGAAAAGGCCTTGACTCTGTGTAAGCACTGCTCAGCAATAACTAAAACATCCTTGTGTTATCAACACTGTTTCCAGCACAAATCCAAAACATAGCCCTGTACAAGCTGCTATGAAGAATTTTAACTCTATCCCAGCCAAAACCAGTACAGATGCCCATCTACAAGAAAAGCCAGAAGGAGGATATGGGGAACTACAGGCCTCTCAGTCTGACCTCGATGCCAGGGAAGGTTATGGAGCAGATCATCTTGAGTGCCATCACACGACATGTACAGGACAACCAGGTGATCAGGCCCAGCCAGCATGGGTTTATGAAAGGCAGGTCCTGCTTGACTAACCTGATCTCCTTCTATGACAAGGTGACCCGCTTAGTGGATGAGGGAAAGGCTGTGGATGTTGTTTACCTGGACTTTAGTAAAGCCTTTGACACCATTTCCCACAGCATTCTCCTGGAGAAACTGGCTGCTCATGGCTTGGATGGGTGCACTCTTCACTGGGTAACAAACTGGCTGGCTGGCCGGGCTCAAAGAGTTATGGTGAACGGAGTTCAATCCAGTGTTGGCGGCCGGTCACAAGAGGTGTTCCCCAGGGCTCAGTATTGAGTCCAGTCATGTTTAATAACTTTATCAATGATCTGGACGAGGGGATCGAGTGCACCCTCAGTAAGTTTGCAGATGACAGCAAGCTGGGCAGAGGTGTTGATCTGCTTGAGGGTAGAAAGGCTCTACAGAGGGATGCATTGATGGGCTGAGGCCAATTGTATGAGATTCAACCAGGCTAAGTGCTGCGTCCTGCACTTGGGTCACAACAACCCCATGCAATGCTGCAGGCTTGGGGAAGAGTGGCTGGAAAGCTGCCTGGTGGAAAAGGACCTGGGGCTGTTGGTTGACAGCTGGCTGAAGATGAGCCAGCAGTGTGCCCAGGTGGCCAAGAAGGCCAATAGCATCCTGGCTTGTATCAGAAATAGTGTGGCCAGCAGGACTAGGGAAGTGATCGTCCCCCTGTACTCGGCACTGGTGAGGCTGCACCTCGAATACAGTGTTCATTTTTGGGCCTCTCACTGCAAGAAAGACATTGAGGTGCCAGAGTGTGTCCAAAGAAGAGCGATGAAGCTGCTGGAGGGTCTAGAGCACAAGTCTTATGAGGAGTGGCTGAGGGAACTAGTTAAGATCGAGTTAAGATCTGACCCACACTTCCACTCCAGATGAACTTTTCTTTCTGACAAAATCAAGAGCATTTTTCCTTTCACACTTGGGTTCTGATAGTGACTCCCAGACACCTTGGCCACCTTCCTCCTCTACAACACGGCTTGCTTCCAGAGACTGCTCCCCTGACTGAAGGGAGCTGAGGGTCCTCACTGGTGCCCACCCAATGCCGGTGGCAGCTGCAGAAGTGTATCCTGATCAACCTGTGCAGGTACAGTCTGGAGAGCCAGGCCTGGCAAGGACTTAGAGCCTGTTTTGCCAAGTTGCACCATGCTGTTCCTCCGCAAGTTCCTCAGCTCTTGCAGCGTTGAGGCCTATGGTGAGCAGGACCCTGTGAGTCTTGTGCTGCCAGTGGGAAGGAGGAAGCCAGTAAGCCTTCTCCAGCCCATCAGTCTCTCTAGGAGAGGACCCAGGTGTGCCTTAGGCACTCATTCTATCCAGCACCTGGACTCAGATGCTCCTGGTCTCCCCAGTGCATGCACCCAGGCATTGGAGTCCAGGATGTTTGTGGCCCTGCTCCACTTGCTGCAACACAGACCTTGTAACCTACTCACCGGTGAGTCTAGCTTGAAGTTCACTGCCATTCACAGATGCCCACTAAGAACAGAGAATGCACCGCGCCGGAGGTAGTTGGAAATAGGCTCTAATGAGAACACAGGACACAGGCTAGTGACCAAGTGCAGGGCTCCGTCAGAGAAGCCTACTGACCAGAAACCTGTTTACACTCAGATGGCCCCTTTTTCCCCTTTCTTCTCTTTTTCCTATTTTGTTGCCAAACAACTTTGTTGCTGATTCTGTTTTCCTTCAGACTCAAAAGGAGTTTTCCATGACTACAAGCATCAGGAACTTATCGGAATGTCTTAATTCCAGTATTACAAGTAACATAGAGATTATGGTACTGTAGGCATCCTAGTCAAGAGAAGGCTTCAAGGGAAATTGGAAGGAGACCATTGCAATGGCTCTGTGGGTGTGTAGAAGAGATGCTTCTGAAATGATCATAGGATTATAGAACCATTTAGGTTGGAAAAGACCCTGAAGATCATTGAGCCCAACCGTAAACCTAACACTACCAAGTTCACCACTAAACCAGGTCCCTAAGCGCCCCATCTACACGTCTTTTACATACCTCTAGGGATGGTGACTCAACCACTTCCCTGGGCAGCCCGTTCCAATGCTTGACAACCCTTTCGGTGAAGAAATTTTTCCTAATATCCAAACTAAACCTCCTCTGGCGCAACTTGAGGCCATTTCCTCTCGTCCTATCGCTTGCTACTTGGGAGAAGAGACCGACCCCCACCTCACTACAACCTCCTTTCAGGTAGTTGTAGAGAGCGATAAGGTCTCCCCTGAAGCCTCCTTTTCTCCAGACTAGACAACCCCAGTTCCCTCAGCCGCTCCTCAGAAGACTTGTGCTCTAGACCCTTCACCAGCTTCGTTGCTCTTCTTTGGAGGCGCTCCAGCACCTCAATGTCTTTCCTGTAGCAAGGGAATCCTCATAGGCCAGATGAGACCCAGGAGACATAGGAGTTATGCACTATGAGTAGCATGGCCTGAGGACCAGGGTCTCCTCCCTGTAATGGATGTGGACAATAAAGAGCACACTTTCTTCTGTGGATGAGAATCCCCTAAATAACTATCCACCTCCCTGGCACTTGAGCTGGATGAATAATGGATTTCATTATTTTTTTAGTGACTGAATTGAAAATGCACATAAATAAAGAAAAGAAGCATCCAAGTTCACTTTGAGCACTTCATTAAATGAACAAAGAACTATTCTCATCCACTTCAAAATCTTCTTTCTTTTGTACAGCCAGGAGGCTAGTACATGTTCCGTGGGTTGCCAGTGAACTGAAGCCAAAACCAGCTTCAGTCAGCTCAGAGAAGTTTTACCTTGAAAGTACCTTCGTCTTTTGATTTATGAGACTGACTCATTGCCAATGGCTTCTGTGGAGACATTTACAACTATCTGAGATGAACCTCTCCCAAATCACCTTCTCTGAGCCACTCCTCTTGGTTCCTTCTGCTACCCATGGGAAGAGAAAAATTTCCCTTTTGTGACTGATCACGTCCAAAGGTGGGTGACTATATGCTCACCACTTAACAGCTCTCTCTCCACTGACCACAGAAAAAGGCCTCAGATCAGATGCCTAAATCAGAGATTAGATGTGAGCTTAGATCTTACTATAGTTTAAGTTCAGACCTAAGATTTTGACCTTCATTTAGACTATTGCTTTTGGATTCATCTGTGCACAGCACCTCTGATAAGTCACCTTTCTAATCTTTCTTCCATTGGCCAAGAGGACCATGCGTTCATCTGGAGGTAGAAAGATGGTCCATGGAGAGAAACAGATGATTCTAGAGTGATTTCAGCTGTCCACATTAAGTGGGATAAGTTATACTTCCTGAATACCTTTGGGGGTATTTGGGGGATATTTTCTTCCTGCTGTGAGGCTAGACGATGAGGTCAGGAGCAGGTATTGTGATAAAGATACTTGGACAGAGGAGAACTCCTCTGTCAGGAAGCAACAAGAGCAGAGCTACTCCCTACAGGAAGACAAGCTGGGAGCCGAGGGAGACACCATGGCTGGCAGCACAGGCGCCTCTCCAGCCAGGCCCCAGCCCCACAGTAGCTGAGCAAGGCAAGCAGGAGAGGCCTGGGGATGGTGGCCTGCAGTCAAGCCAGGAAGTCAATCCATTGACTAGGATGCGGTTCAGGTCCAGTGATCACCAAGCAGGCCCACAGTGATAAGGCAGTGCCAAGATCAAGCCAGGAAGACAGTCTGCAGTTGAGGTCCAGATCAAAGGGCTCCGTGGCCAGACAAGAGCATGGGCATGGGCATGGGCATGGGCATGGGAGAGTCAGAGGCTGATCTGGAGACCAGTACTCCTACAGCATAGGGTAGGGTAGGGACTTAATGCCTAGAGCTCCTAGGCCCATGACTGTGGACGGAGGCCTCAGCTAAGGCTGATCAGGGTCATTTGGGTTAATTCCCTCTGGCCTCTGACATCCCCCAAACTTCAAGAGGAGTTGAACTGAGTCCATGAAGCAAAGCAGAGAAGTAGGCCTGAGGGGAGATAAAACAGAAGGATCTCCTGATGTCTGTTTTGCTGAAGACTTGGAAGAATTATAGAATGATAGAATGGTTTGGGTTGGAAGGGACCTTAGTGATCACCTAGTTCCAACCCCCCTGCCAGGGGCAGGGACACCTTCCACTAGACCAGGTTGCTCAAAGCACCCGTCCAACCTGGCCTTGAACACTTCCAGGGAGGGGGCATCCACAACCTCTCTGGGCAACCTGTTCCAGTGCCTCACAACCCTCCCAGTGAAGAACTTCTTCCTTACATCTAACCTAAATCTACCCTACGCCTTGTCCTATTACTACACGGCCTTGTAAAAAGTCCCTCTCCAGTTTTCTTGTAGGCCCCTTTAGCTACTGGAAGGCTGCTGTAAGGTCTCCCCAGAGCCTTCCCTTCTCCAGGCTGAACAACCCCAACTCTCTCAGCCTGTCTTCATAGGAGAGGTGCTCCAGCCCACTGATTATCTTTGTGGCCCTCCTCTGGACCCCAGCAGGTCCATGTCCTTCTTCTGTTGTGGGCCCCAGAGCTGAACGCAGTACTCCAGGTGCGGTCTCAGGAGAGCAGAGTAAGGGGCAGAATCCCCTCCCTCGACCTGCTGATTATGCTTCTTTTGATGCAACCCAGGATACGGTTGGCTTTCTGGGCTGCAAGCACCCATTGCCGGGTCATGTTGAGCTTCTCATCAACCAACACCCCCAAGTCCTTCTCCTCAGGCCTGCTCTCAATCCACTCATCGCCCAGCCTGTATTTGTGCTTGGGATTGCCCCGACCCATGTGCAGGACCTTGCACTTGGCCTTGTTGAACTTCATGAGGTTCGCACGGGCCCACCCCTCAAGCCTGTCAAGGTCCCTCTGGATGGCATCCCTTCCCTCCAGAGTGTCGACTGCACCACACAGCTTGGTGTCGTTGGCAAACTCGCTGAGGTGCACTCAATCCCACTGTCCATGTCGCCAACAAAGATGTTAAACAGCACTGGTCCCAATACCGACCCCTGAGGAACACCACTCGTCACTGGTCTCCACAGAAGACAAACCACTTGTAAACCCCTCAGTAGCCAGTGTCACCTCAGCCTGAAGGCCTGGAGAAAGAGTCTCTCTGACCATTCTGGTCCTCAGAAGTCCTTGTATCCAACCTGGGACATTAGGGCCTGGATGGTATACAAGATGGGATGAAGAACTGGCTGGATTAGTGGTCCCACAGGGTAATGGGGAATGGTCCGTACTCTACCCAAAGGCCAGCTACAAACAGAACTCTTTGGGAGCCTGCTCTGAGACCTCTCCTCTTCAGTAGCTTTACCAATGACCTGAGAAGTATATAGGATGGACCTCGTCAAGTTTTGGGATGACACAAAACCAGAGGGATGCAGTCAATTTGTTCAACGGGCAGATTGCCATGTCAAGGGAGCTAGACAGCAATGCCAATTCCATTGGTGTTGGTAGAATAGGCCAAAAAGAAATGCCCTGATCTGTCCTGACAGAAGGAAACATGGGACAGACTAACCCTCTATAATGGTGCTAGATAGAGGAGACTGACTGACTGGGTAGCAACCCTGCTGAAAAGGACCTGCAGACCTTGGGGAACAGTAGGTCTGACTTGATTCAGCAGTGAGTCCTGACAGCACGGAAGGCAAACAGCACTTGAGATTGTATCAACAGGAGAGTAGGCAATAGACAAACTCATTAGACCAGCACTCATTAGATCATATCCAGAATACTGCACCTGGCACCCCACCACCCCTGTACAAGAAAAACACTTATAAACTTTCATGAACTCAGCAGAGACACTAAGATGGTCAGGGCCATAGAGTAGCTGAGCTGTGAGGACAAGCTGAGGAAAGTGGCTCTTGTTTAGCTTGGTGAAGAGACAGCTTCAAAAGAATGCACTAGCAGCCTTGCAGAACCTAAAAGGAGGTTACTGAAAAGAAAGAGCTGGGCTGTTTAGAGAGGCGCACGTCAGGAAGACAAAAGACATGATCACAACCTGAAAGAGGGGAGATTCTGATCTGGAACAGGAAGAACATTGACCGTGAGGACAGACAGGCATTGGACCAAGTTGCCCAGGCAGGCTAGGGAATGTCCATCCTTCGAGGTTCTCAAGACCCCACTGGACCCAGCCCTGACCACCAAGTCTGACTTCCTTGGAGACCATGCTCTGTGCAGTCGCTTACCCTAAATGACGTCCCAGGGTCCCTCTCTCCCTTTGCTTTCGGTGGAGAGACAGAGGAGTCCACTTGTCATGAGGTGCAAGTCAACAGAGCTGAGAGGTATCATGTCCTCTTGCTCCCCTTGACCTAAAGCCTGTGATGGATGCACTCGACCCCTTAACCAAACCAGCGGTAGTTTGGTACAGGCTCCAAAGGAGGTACAGGCCTGAGCCGTAAATGGGCCAAGAACTCGTCTAGTTTCAATCTGTTCTCTGAAAACCCACAAAGGAGCAGAGTGACACAGTGAGCATCGATGCATGTGAGCTTGGAACATCGATCATGTGATTAACGCATGAATAGCGGGTGGCTTTTCCAAGACTCGTTTGTCAAGGCACAAAGACAGTTGTGGGTACGAGGAGTCTCATGCATACCTTTCACATCACATGTAATTTGACTACAAGACAACCATTTTATTCCATAAATATGACAGCCTAAGTGAGCCTTCTTTGAGCTCTCCCGGCTAAGCAGCCTCCCTGCATGGCAGTGATCTCCCCTTGAGCTGGGACGCCTCTCAAGGTTGCTCCTCGAGGCAGAGAGACCTCTTACCAACTGCAGATCTTTGGTAAGCGACCGGTATTGCCCATAACCTTGTAGTATGGTAACTTTGATTTTGTCTTGGTAACTTGGATTTGTGCCTTGGTAACTTGGATTTGTGCCTTGGTAGTTTTGGATCATTGCTCAAATGATTGTGCCGTACAGTAATAGAGTGAACCTTGCCATCGAACTCTGTTAAGCTGCACTTTTACAACATCATATTAAAACCACTTTTGCTAATACAGTGGTTCTTTAAGCGATCTCAGTCGCCCATTTGCGACAAGCAGGAGCAAAGGAGAACCCTGTGCACTATTGCAGGAGGGTGGAATCCTAACCGGCAGTCTAGATCAGTAGCTGAGCTCACTTTAGTCCCCAGCAAGTTAGGTTCCTTTGCCTCTGGGAAAGGTTTGGGTTCCCTCTCTCCTCAACGGGCAGAGCCTGGCACCCCTGTGGGTGATTCATCCTGTCCCACATTGCCAGTCTCCTCAGCTTAGAGGAAATGCCTCCTTCCTCCCCACCGACCATTCATGGAGTCTGGAAGGAGGAGCTGTGGCACATATCTCATTGTAGTTCTGCTCCATGAGTTTGAAGAGATGACAGCTCATTCCCCTGGCTCATTTCCGTCTTTCTAAGAGCATAGAGGTCCAGGGGAGGGCAGCTCAGGGCTTTCATCCCCACAGGGCTTCACTTGCACAGTGCTCACTTTCTGTGACACAAAGAGAGTGTTGAGCTGCAGGAGCAACCTTCAGGAGACTCTTCTATAAACCCAGGAGGCGCTTCAGAGCTGGTGACATCCAGGTGCTGCTGAAGGCTCACAGAAGGAGACGCTGACAGAAGAGTGCAAGGGCAGAGCAATGGCTGAGTCATGGGTCAGGGTCTTCAGGCACAATTGGAAAGGGGCTGATGGAGCGGGGAAGAGGCAGAGGATGGCACCCAGACCTTGCCTTTCATTCTCCATTACCCTCAGAGGAAAGGTTGTCACGTCATGCTGGGCATTACAGGTAGGTGCTAGATTTGCTGAGGCAGGTGTGGTTAATGTGCCAGGGGCTCTTTGCACAGTGGCAACTAGGAAGCGAGACCATGTGCCTTGGTACAGTCCTATCCTGCATGTCTTCTTATTCCAGCTCGCTCTTTCCTCTAGATACCCTCTCTGCGTCCTTAACACTGCGGAACAGAAATACAGGCAGCATGGTTGTCAGTGCAGAGTCAGAGCTGTGGGCCATCAGCTAATGGGCACTCTCACACCTCAGTGGACATGAAGAGGTTTGGGCAGAGTGTCTGGGGCCAGTGTGCCAATACATGTCCCTCATTTTCCCCACTCTCTTAATCTCTCTCTGTCCCTTTCTCCACCTTGCTTGTATCTTAGGGATCGATCTCAATCCCTCAGCTCTCTCACAGTTCTCTCTCAGCCATCCACACGGGATGTGATTTACAGAGAGCAGTGAATCTGGAGCACCCTCCCCATGGAAGCACCTTCAGGAACAATGCATCCCAGTGTAGGCGGGGTGAATCACTGAGTAGAAGGGCCCCTCCATCCCAGGAACTCTCTGGGCTGCCTAGGTGCCTGCCTTGGCCATCTCCAACTCACTGTAAAAGGTATAAAGTTTGAGGCAGGGAATGATCAGGGACAGTGTTTTGTCTGACCTGAGTGTTACGAAAGCCCAAAGAGGAGGCATGGGCAAAGTGCTCTCTCTTTCAGCCACGGACGTTCCCTGAGCAGGCAATCAGGCATATATCAGGCATTGACTGGAAGCTTGTGCTTGATCATGATCCTGCACTGCCTCAGCCCCACTCACCCTCGGGACACTCTTGTGTCTCCATTGCAATGCTGAACAGGGAGCCCTGAGAACTCAGATGGCAATGCTGAGGTCCAGGTGCTGTGCTGCTGCAGGGAGGTAGCCCAAATGCACTCAGAAACTGAAAGTGAGGAGGAAAACATGTTCAGCAAATGATCATCACCCCTGTCCTTTTCCCCTCCTCCTCATGCAACATCACTTTTCTTCATTTGCCTTAGATGGCTTGGGTACCTCTTCTCCGGAATTCAGTTTTCCCCGCCCTTCTCTCCCAAGTTCACATCTGCTTGTAAGTCTCCTGTCTAACAGACCCTTTGCAGTGCCTTCAACAACAAAGCTAGTAACTCCTGGCCACTCTTGGTCAGTGGAAAGAGATGGACTGTCCAGGAACAGAATTGTCTCATCAGAAAGCAAATGTTTCAGGGAGTTGAGACCACTAATCCTGTTCAGTGTCCATTCTTCCTTGGGGTGAAGAAACAATCTATGGCACAATGCATTCCCCTAAAGGCTTTTTTGCACAACGGGGCTTTTCTCTCTGGCCCATCTTTCCGTTGCTTGAAAGTAGGACATGGCTAACGCCTATGCCAGCTACTACTGGGAATACCTTCATGTGTCATAATCTAGTGTGAGCAAATGAACATTCTCTTTCATTCCACAGAAACAGGCACCTCAATGCGGCAACTCGTCTCTCTAATCAGAGGAGGTTCTTCTAAGAAGAGCAGTTTGGCCCTGTATTGGGTTTGCGTGGCAAGGTTTTGGTAGCGGGGGGGGCCTATAGGGGTGGCTTCTGTGAGAAGCTGCTAGAAGCTTCCCCTATGTCTGATAAAGTTAATGCTAGCGGGTTCCAAGACGGACCGCCGCTTGCCAAGGCCGAGCCAATCAGTAACAGTTGTAGCGCCTCTGTGATAACATATTTAAGAAAAGCAAAAAAAGTTACAGGGGAGTAGCAGTTGCAGCCAGAGAGAGCAGAGTGAGAAGATGTGAGAGAAACAACTCTGCAGACACCAAGGTCAGGGAAGAAGGAGGGGGAGGAGGTGCTCCAGGCGCCGGAGCAGAGAGAGAGATTCCCCTGCAGCCCGTGGTAAAGACCATGGTGAGGCAGGCTGTCCCCCTGCAGCCCATGGAGGTCCATGGTGGAGCAGATATCCACCTGCAGCCCGTGGAGGACCCCATGCCGGAGCAGGGGGATGCCCGAAGGACGCTGTGACCCCGTGGGAAGCCGCGCTGGAGCAGGCTCCTGGCAGGACCTACGGACCCGTGGCCCCGTGGAGAGAGGAGCCCACGCTGGAGCAGGTTTGCTGGCAGGACTTGTGACCCCGCGGGGGACCCACGCTGGAGCAGTCTGTTCCTGAAGGACTGCACCCTGTGGATGGGACCCACGCTGGAGCAGTTTGTGAAGAACTGTAGCCCGTGGGAAGGACTCATGTTGGAGAAGTTTGTGAAGGACTGTCTCCCGTGGGAGGGACCCCACGCTGGAGCAGGGGAAGAGTGTGAGGAGTCGTCCCCCTGAGGAGGAAGGAGCGGCAGAAACAATGTGTGATGAACTGACCCAACCCCCCATTCCCCGTCCCCCTGCGCCGCTCGGGGGGGAGGAGGTAGAGAAAATCAGGAGTAAAGTTAAGGCTGGGAAGAAGGGAGGGGTGGGGGGAAGGTGTTTTAAGATTTGGTTTTATTTCTCATTATCCTGCTCCGATTTGACTAGCATTAAATTAAACTAATTTTTCCCCAAGTCGAGTCTGTTTTGCCCGTGACGGTAATTGCTGAGTGATCTCCCTGTCCTTATCTCAACCCATGAGCCTTTCGTTTTATTTTCTCCCCCTGTCCAGTTGAGGAGGGGGAGTGATAGAGCGGCTTTGGTGGGCACCTGGCATCCGGCCAGGGTCAACCCACCACAGTCCCTCTTGAAGAACCTGTTCCTGCCCTTTCACTAGGAATAGTGCTCCTAAACCAAGTGTGATTTCAGTCAAATGAGGGAAAACCTCCATGTTGTTTCTGGCAGGGATTTCTTCCCAACTCCTTTTTACAACAAACACAGAAGCGCATGCCCTTCCTCAGCTTCCCTTCCTGCCAAGTGGGAAAAAGAAGGTCCTACAGCACTTCATGGAGAAAGAGGAATGGGACAACCGGACATCACCAGTGGAGTTCCTCCTGCTGGGACTGAGTAATGTCCCCAAGCTTCAGATGCCTCTCTTTCTCCTCTCTCTCATGATCTACATGGTGACCGTGTTTGGCAACATCCTCACTGTTGTGGTGGTGGTGGCAAATCGGCATCTTCACACTCCCATGTACATCTTCCTGGGGAATTTCTCCAGTGTGGAAATCTGCTATACCTCCACTATCCTGCCCAGGCTGCTGGCCAGCTTCCTAACCAGGGACAGAAGCATTTCTGCTCAAGGCTGCATGACACAGTTCTTTTTCTTTGGCTGTTTTGCAGGTACTGAGTGTTATCTTCTGGCCACCATGTCCTATGATCGGTACTTGGCCATATGTCAACCCCTGCTCTATGCAAGCCTCATGAACTGGAAGGTCTGCCTCCAGCTGGCGGCTGGGTCCTGGCTAGCAGGATTACTAATGTCTCCCATAGTCACTGGACAATTTTCCAAGTTACAGTTCTGTGGTCCCAATGCAATTGATCACTTCTTCTGTGATTTTGCCCCATTGCTAGAGCTTGCCTGCAGTGACACCACGGTGCTTAGACTGGTTACTTTCATCATCTGATTCCTGGATGTAGTCTTCCCATCTGTATTCACATTGGTATCCTATATCTGCATCATAGCTGTGATCCTGAGGATCCCAACCACCATGGGTAGGCAGAAGGCCTTCTCCACCTGCTCCTCTCACCTCATCGTGGTCACTGTTTTCTATGGTACCCTCATCGTTGTCTCTATGATACCCAGGACAGCCTCACTGAGGCAGCACAATAAAGCGCTCTCCTTTTTCTACACCATCCTCACACCCATGGTCAATCCACTCCTCTACAGCCTGCGGAACAGGGAGGTCAAGGGCGCTCTAGGAAATGCACTCAGAAAACTGTGGTCTGCATCGAGCGCTCATACTAGTTGAGATCCACCAGGAATAAACAGGTTGTGGATGTCTTTTGATGAAGTGTGGACCACTCGTAAGCGCATATTTTGTGTACCAGCTGTATCTTTAGAAGTGCAGAATCTTGGGACTGTTTGTGGAATGAGAAGGGGGAGAAGGGAATCTGTGTCTTAAGGAAATACAGGACTGGTGTTGAAAAGTGTAAAAACGTTCCCTGGCTTTCTTCCTTCTTTAGCGTCAACACAATTGTGATCCTGTAAGTGGGAGCTGTTGAAATGCCACACCTGCCCAAGAGTGGGAGAAAACTTACTCTGAACACGCTGTTCTCTCTTCCATTACCCAGCCAAGCTGAACGGTGGGATTCCTGCATGTCTGGGATTCCTCAGGGCAGCTCCATATTGGCAGTGAGAAGTGGGCAGCTGAATAAAGCCCTTCCACAGGACATGTCTAAACCCGAGTAGATGAATCCCATCCCTCATGTTCTCTGGGCTTTCTAGCAGAGGGGAACTGTGAAAGCTAGTCTGATAGGGTCAGCCCTCTGAAAAAAAAAGTAGATCCTTCTTCAGAAGAAAGGTACACAAGCTGGGTCTCAGCTTCCCAATTTTTTAACACCGAAATCATTACTTGCCCCTTCTTTCCTTCTCCTAATCCGACCCCCCTCCCCCAATGTAATTACTTCTTTCTTTCCCAGTGGCTGGCTTAGATATTGCAAACTGAGTCCTCCTATCTTCTTCTTGCTTGCAAAAGAGAGCAAGGTCAGCTCATGGGGCATGTGACGGGTACACTTGACCCCTAGCCGTACTGACTAAGGAGCAACAGGCCTCACGCCCGGTGGTGAACTTGTGAGCTGGTAAGCTCCTGGCTCACGTACAAGGGAGTGAAGGTGCCTGTATTGGGTTTGTGTGGCAAGGTTTTGGTAGCGGGGGGGGCTACAGGGGTGGCTTCTGTGAGAAGCTGCTAGAAGCTTCCCCTACGTCCGATAAAGGTAATGCCAGTGGGTTCCACGACGGACCCACCGCTGGCCAAGGCCGAGCCAATCAGTAACAGTTGTAGCGCCTCTGGGATAACATATTTAAGAAAGGGAAAAGAAGTTACAGGGGAGTAGCAGTTGCAGCAAGAGAGAGGAGTGAGAAGATGTGAGAGGAACAGCTCTGCAGACACCAAGGTCAGTGAAGAAGGAGGGGGAGGAGGTGCTCCAGGCGCCGGAGCAGAGATTCCCCTGCAGCCCGTGGTAAAGACCATGGTGAGGCAGGCTGTTCCCCTGCAGCCCATGGAGGTCCACGGTGGAGCAGATATCCACCTGCAGCCCGTGGAGGACCCCATGCCGGAGCAGGGGGATGCCTGAAGGAGGCTGGGACCCCATGGGAAGCCCGCGCTGGAGCAGGCTCCTGGCAGGACCTGTGGCCCCGTGGCCCCGTGGAGAGAGGAGCCCACGCTGAAGCAGGTTTGCTGGCAGGACTTGTGACCCCGCGGGGGACCCACGCTGGAGCAGTCTGTTCCTGAAGGACTGCACCCTGTGGATGGGACCCACGCTGGAGCAGTTTGTGAAGAACTGTAGCCCGTGGGAAGGACTCATGTTGGAGAAGTTCGTGGAGGACTGTCTCCCGTGGGAGGGACCCCACGCTGGAGCAGGGGAAGAGTGTGAGGAGTCGTCCCCCTGAGGAGGAAGGAGCGGCAGAAACAACGTGTGATGAACTGACCCAACCCCCCATTCCCCGTCCCCCTGCGCCGCTCGGGGGGGAGGAGGTAGAGAAAATCAGGAGTAAAGTTAAGGCTGGGAAGAAGGGAGGGGTGGGGGGAAGGTGTTTTAAGATTTGGTTTTATTTCTCATTATCCTGCTCCGATTTGACTAGCATTAAATTAAACTAATTTTTCCCCAAGTCGAGTCTGTTTTGCCCGTGACGGTAATTGCTGAGTGATCTCCCTGTCCTTATCTCAACCCATGAGCCTTTCGTTTTATTTTCTCCCCCTGTCCAGTTGAGGAGGGGAGTGATAGAGTGGCTTTGGTGGGCACCTGGCATCCGGCCAGGGTCAACCCACCACAACGATGTTGCCTGTCACTCCCTCACTGGGCTGCTGGTTACTCTCTCCCTCCCCCATCATTCTTCGTTTAAAGCCCCCATTATGAGGGCAGCCATCCTGGCCCATTTTCTCCCACTATTTCATGGTCACTACAGCCAAGGCTCACACTCGTTTTCACATCCCTGATCAGCACTCCCTCTTTTGCAAAGATCAGATTGAGGTGAGCATCACCTTTGGTTGCCTACCTGGCATCGGTGCAAAGAGGTTTTACCAAGAGACCCCAGACACCTGCTGGACAGTAGGCATCCTGCTCTGCTTCCCTTCCAGTGAGTGTCAGGGTCTCTCAAGGCCCTAATGAGACCTGACGTCATTGATCTGGAGACTTCCTTGAGTTGCTTACATGAGGCTTTGTCCAATTCCTTACCCTGATTGCAGTTGCTTTGTCTCCCACCGTGATATCACACCAGCAGGTCTCTTCTCTGACCTCACCCACAAGGGCTCACCCAACCTATTCCACATCCCATAGAGAAGCTCCATACATACGAGAAGCTCCTGCACACAGAGGACATTTGCCTCCTGATCATTCCAGCCCGTCTCTCCTCAGAAGCCTGTATGCACCACTGCAGCACCACTAGCAGTGTGAGCTGTCCCACCACTCCTCCCCATCGATTCCACTGATGGCAAAACTCTGTGATGGCACGTGGGACTCCAGCTCCTCCTGCCTGTACCCCAGGCTGAGGGCATTGGTGCGCCTTTGGGCTGCATCACCTCAGCTAGGGAACTGGGAACACGCTCAGGCTTGTCACAGGCCAACACAGTACCGAGTGCCCAAGACCGAGGAGGTGCAAATGCTCTGCTTGAGACCAGAGCCACGCTGGGGTGGATGGCAGATGGCAAAGTAAAGGCACAGAAAGAGGAAACGCTGCTCTCCCCAAGGCCAGAGAGAAACTGGCCGGGGATGTGCACCCTGGCAGGAGAGGGCTTTGCCGTCTGTGGGGTCTCTGCAGCCCCTGAGGGCCTGTGGTGGATGTCAAGCTGATCTCAAGGAAGGACAGTTGCTGCTGAAAATGTCCTTGAGCGTGGACATCCTGTGACCCAGGAACACTGTGACAATCCTTGGACTGTTCCTTGAGGGTATCATCAAGAGGGTGAGTAAAGGACTGTTGAAAGAAGAACCAGCAGAGTTTAGGAGTAGGCAAACGAGTGGAGATCCCGACGTGATGTCCTTCCTGTTCATGAACTGCCCTGCATCTACTGGATGGAGGTGGGTCAGACCTTGCCTCACTCCAGTGGCGAGAGAGTGGCTGGCCAAAAG
Source organism: Gymnogyps californianus (assembly GCF_018139145.2). NCBI lineage: Eukaryota > Metazoa > Chordata > Aves > Accipitriformes > Cathartidae > Gymnogyps > Gymnogyps californianus. The sequence goes on from NC_059496.1 coordinate 1,279,737, forward strand.
AAACTGGATCTGTCTGAGATGCCATCTGGGGTGTCAGTCACCCACCCTCTCTGGACAGGGATGCCTTTCCTGTAGCTCCTGTGCTGTCCTGACCAGCCACACGCAGTTGTGCTGTACAGCCCTGGCATCTTCTGTAGCACTACAGGCCTGTGTTTGGCCAGTGAGTAGCTGCCCTGGATTTAGTTAGGCAATGTTGGGATGTCCGTGAGACAACTGCAGTTACAGTCGATGGCAATCGAGTATATACAGCTGATGGAGAAATAACATTTTAAAAAAAGGACTGAGCTATCCCTAGGGCACATGAATCCATTTGACCAGCTGCCTCCCTCAACAGGCTGTCCTGAACATCATGAGTAGGGAAAAGTGCAGTTTTCCTCAAGGTGGGCATCTGCTGTTGGCCAAAGGAATTCCCCACCAGCCTTCAAGGTGATGCCCCCAGATGCTGTTCTTTCTCTATGAACTGCTCCGTTGTTCGAGTTTGCACTTGCCTGCACTTATCTTGGACCACCTCTGAGACTTCCACTGTCACCAGGTGCATGCATCTGAGAAGCTCACTCCTGGCCTCCATCTCCATTAATTTGCATGGGAGCTGAGACAAGGAGCTCACATGCAGATGCCTATTTTCTAAAATCACAGAAAGGCATACCTGAACTGAGGCAAGAGGAATCCCAGCTCCTGAGGGTTTGTGGCAGGCATGGGAGAGAGCTGAGTCTCCTTCCAGCCCCACGACTACAGACCCAGGATGAGATGCCTCGCTTGACTTAGTGGAATCCTTTCTCTCACCAGGGGTAAAGGAGATTCCTCCCTGCCACTGTCTGCGTATGCTGCTAATGCTGGGACACAGAAAGGTGACTCTCATGCCCAACTCTTTTCTGAATAGGAGAAATGCCACTGCTGGAAGGAAGTGTCTCTCCCCAGCTGAGGGAGGGAACATCAGGGATTGCTTCAGCCTGTTTCACAGCAGGTTCCCCTGGAGCTCCAGGGACACCTTGAGGGAGCCCAGAGGGGGCAGAGAAAGTGTTGCCTTGGGCTGGTCCTCTGCTGCTGAGCTGGGCTGGGCTCCTGGGACAGAGGGAGCTCACGGCAAGTGGGCAGCACTGCAGAGAGACAGCTCTGCCCCAGAGTAGGTCCTCTGCAAAGCGCAGCAGGGCTGAGGGCACTGCCTGCAGGCACCGAGGGGAGAGGAGCAAGGCAGAGAGAGGTTAGAGGCAATCTGTGGTGGGAGGATGCTGAGAGCTCACTGGGAGAGAAATCTTCACAGTCCTTAACACGGTATGTTTCTGGCTGCAGGGCAAACCAGCTGCGGTTCCTGGAGGGATCTCTTAAAGCTGGCACATCGCACAGCCTGTGGATCTTTCAGGAGGATTCTGACAGCGTCTCTAGTGGAGAAGAGGAGGATGTGCTGCAGGGCAGGGCTTCCCTGCTGCACCGTCAGAGGACAGGGTATGACCGCTGCCTTCTCTCAGGGACAGCTGCAGGACTGTGAAGCCAGGTGTGCAGCCATGGGTACCCAGGGCTGTTCTTCAGAGCAGGGTCCCTTCGCCCCAGGGGGCTGTGTGCTGGGGCAGGACTCTGCTGCCTGCCAGGGTCTGCACTCAGCCTGCCCAGGAGATCCGCACAGCACTGCAGGGAGAAGCTGTGGGTAGAAGGAGCAACCCCCGGCAGGGCAGGGCAAGGTCCTTGTGCTGTCGAGAGGGTGCTGCATGGGTCAGGGCTGCTCACAGCTCCAGATCATCCTCAGGACTTTTCAAGACGGACATCAAGGCAGGGGTTACCTCAAAAGAAAAGTGTCTGCCCTTTGAGTTTTCTCCTCTTGGCTGGCTGAGTGGGCAGCAGGACATTTCTGGGGGGACTTTTTGACTGGAAGGTAAAAGAAGGCGTTACTGTAAAGATAAGGAGCTTTCCTGAATCTGTGTTTTCCCTTTCCAGCTCTGGAGGCTACAGATAACACCAGCATCACCTTTCAAGTTTCGTCAGGGTTTTTCAGCTACTCTTTAGTCCCTGCACTCAGGGACAGGCTGCAGGGAAGAGATGGGAGCACAGGGGCTGGAGTGAGGTCCGTGAGCACTGACAGGCAGGTGACATGGAGCCCAGGAAACAGCTCCTGGCAGGACACCTCCAGGCAGCAGAGACACGAGCAGGGAGAGAGGGAACTGCTAAGGGAAACCCTGTTGCCGGGAAGGTCTGGGCACCTCCTGGCCACCCCTGCAGTGCAGATGCCTTCCTTGAGCAACCCCCCTCATCTCTCGTCCGTCACTCAGCACAGCTCTCGGCCCTCCTTGCTGTGGGGTCTAGGGCGGGAGTCTCCTCCTTGTCCACCTGACCAGCAGAAGAGGTGACAGGCATCTCTGCTGCCACATGCCCATTTCCCACTGACCATCAATGAGGCTGAGGGATACTGTCCTGCGTTATCACCATCTGGGAGGTATTGTGCAGAGTTGCATAAAGGGAAAATCTTTCCGAGCGCCAGTCTGTCTCTCTCCTTGCCTCTCTTGGCTGCTCTTGGCATTGCTGTCAGGCTCTCTGGAAATGGGAGTTTCAGCTGCAGAGTCACTGATCTTGTGGGTGTGTCCATGGGAAGAAGGGTCCCAGCTTTCCTCTGACCTGGGGGGCTGTGGGCAGTGCAGTCAGTGGAGCTAGGGAATGAGCTGACTCTCCCTTCATCAGATGCCATGCTTAGGACATTTGGCTGTCTCCTTGGGGTGTCCTTCCAAGCTGTGAGCTGCCCTCTAGAATGCAAATCTTTCTCATAGCATCTGTGGGTTATCTGAAAGCCTCACGGAGAAGCGCAGGGATGCTACAATGGAGGAAATGCTGTTGTGTTGCTGAAACGAGCATAAATGTGTGTCCTGGGCTAGAAGTGGGGTGTTGCGATCTTGAGAAAGGGTAAGACATCTGGTTGTCTGCAGTGGATCTTTCTGCTCTCAGCAGTGTCTGATTTTTTTCAGGGTAACATGGGAGTGAGATCCTACTCCATCTCATGAAGGAGTAAGCACAGGGCAGCTGGGAACAAAATGTAGAGACAGACCAGCTCCTCTCACTCTGCACGAAGCCACAGGCAATCCTCTTGCCTCGCAGGGCTCACTCCATTCTCCTGAGTGTGGCAGAAATGCTGAGGGTTTCTGACTTCCAAGAACAGTCCACAGGTGAGATGGAGCAATGCTTAAAAATAACCTCTCAAACTGCCTGCTGTCATACCCATTCCTTAGCACTGGGAGTGCAGATACTGACAAGCTCTTTTGTGTTAGGAGCAGTTTAACCTGGAAAAATTCAAACACCAGGACTGGCCCCTGCCCCCACTGTTCCCATGAACCCACTGCTGCACAGCAGGGCTGACTCCTCGGCAGCCACTGGGCAAAGGCCCTCCTCCCATGGCACACTCAGCCAGCACTAACCAGAGCTCGAGCCACAGAGCTGAAGGTCTCCTAGAAAACAAAAAGGGTGGGTGTGTAGCTGAGGGGTGGGGGTGGGTCCATGAAGGGGAGTCCAAGAGAAATGGCTTTGCTTTTGCTCAGAGAAGTCTACCCTAACTTGTCACTGTCTTTTCCTCCTTCGACAGTGCCCACGCTCAGAGAAAGCTAATGTCCAGTGGCAGCTCCATCACCGAGTTCCTCCTCCTGGCATTCGCAGACACACGGGAGCTGCAGCTCTTGCACTTCTGGCTCTTCCTGGGCATCTACCTGGCTGCCCTCCTGGGCAATGGCCTCATCATCACCGCCGTAGCCTGTGACCACCGCCTCTACACCCCCATGTACTTCTTCCTTCTCACCTCTCCCTCCTTGACCTGGGCTCTATCTCCACCACTGTCCCCAAAGCCAGGGCCAATTCCCTCTGGGACACCAGGGCCATCTCCTACTTGGGATGTGCTGCACAGGTCTTTTTCTTTCTCTTCTTGATGGCAGGGGAGTATTGTCTTCTCACTGTCATGGCCTATGACCGCTACGTTGCCATCTGCAAACCCCTGCACTATGGGACCCTCCTGGGCAGCAGGGCTTGTGTCCACATGGCAGCAGCTGCCTGGGGCAGTGGGTTTCTCTACGCTGTGCTGCACACTGTCAAATACATTTTCACTACCACTCTGCAAGGCAATGCCCTTAACCAGTTCTTCTGTGAAATCCCCAGATCCTCAAGCTCTCCTGCTCACACTCCTACTTCAGGAAAGCTGGGCTTCTTCTCTTTGGTTTTTCTTTATCTTCAGGGTGCCTTGTTTTTCATTGTGCTGTCCTCTGTGCAGATCTTCAGGGCTGTGCTGAGGATCCCATCTAAGCAGGGACAGCACAAAGCCTTTTCCATGTGCCTTCCTCACATGGCTGTGGTCTCCCTGGTTTTGATCACTGCCATGTTTGCCTACCTGAAGCCCCCTCCATCTTTTCACCAGCTCTGGACCTGGTGCTGGCAGTGCTGTACTCGGTGGTACCTCCAGCAGTGAACCCCCTCATCTACAGCATGAGGAACAAGGAGCTCAAAGACACCCTGAAGAAACTGATTCAATTATTCTTCTGTCAGCAGCAGTAAGCTGCACGTGTCTCTTCACAAGTGATTTCCAATGTACCTCAAGAACCTCCTGTGCTTTGGGCATTTTATCTGTGATAACCAAGTTTATCCAGGAATGTCTGCATCCACACCACTTCTCCAGGGGCATGAACCCAGCCTGTCTGACCCAGAGGCCTTTGTACGTGTGTCTGGCACTACGGTACAGCTGGCCTCCGTCTCACATCTCTGCAATAAAAGGGTATTTCCTCAGGGCCGGTGTCTGGAGGTTGGGCTCTTCTTCCAAAGCTGAAGTGAAGGACAGGCTGCAGAAACTTCCACTTACAAAGCTGTACTGCTGTGCTCAAGTTCTCCGTGGGCTGAGGGGTGGAGGACATGGGGCCATGTGTTGGGGAACAGGCCTGGGCTGAGCCTTCACATGTACATGCCCAGTGCCCCGGGACGTGATCCCTGAATGATCAGCAGGGATCTGCCTGGGATTGTCTCCTTGTAGGTTTTGGGCACCACCACCCACTTGCCCTGCAGAGCAGCACAGCCAGCTCAGGGCCCTGCAGGGAGCACAGGGAGGGGAAGTAATGGCTGGCTAGGCCAGCATGGACACACTGCCCTGGGGAAAGGCTCTCTGGGGATGGGGAATTCCCTGGAGAAGAAGAAAGAAGCAACTCTGTGCTTACGGGGGAAGAAATTACAAAGAGAAACTTCTTTCTGCATGCAGCAGCTTGGGCAGGCTGTTCTGTCGCAGGGGCAGCAGGAGGAGCCTGAGGAGCCCCTGGGCCAGGAGTCTTGTGCTGCAGAGACATTTCCTCCTTGCCTTGCTTTTTCATTCACATACTTCCCAAGTATCTGGTTGCTGCTTTGAGCTTCAGGAAATTAGAAACTTGCCCCATCTTTCACAAGTCAGATTAACTCCTTAATCAGCTCCTTCATTGTGTTTATAGCTATCCCTTCCTATCTCTCTGTCGAAAACAGTTCTTGTACAGCTAGCGCTGTCAGCCATCTCCACCACAGGATGTCCTACACTGTCCCACGCTTGCTCCTCTTTCCCTGCAGGCTGTCGACACACTATCCTAACTTCCCCACCTTGCTCTCACCCTCGCATGTTCCTACCTGTACTGATGCCTTTGAAACACAAAGCCATTGGCTCATCACAGACACACCCCCCTTACTGCCCTGACCTGTTGCACCATGGCACTCCCCTTCAAGTGACATCTCATTTTTCTTCATGCCCAGCCTCAGACTCTCAAATTTTCCCTTTCTCATGCTCTTTCCTCTACACAGGAATCCATTTCACAACTCATGTGATTCAGCCCCTTAAGTCCATCTTGGCAGACGTCCTCTCAACCTTCTCCAGTTCCTCCCCACTCCTGCACAACATGGAGCCCCACACCAGGACACATTATTCCAGATGTGGCCACACCACTGATGAGTCAAGGGGAGAGGTAACTCCCCTGGTCTGAGTGGCCACACTCCTCCTAATTAAGGACTGTATGCAGCTGGCCTTATTCGTGGTCAATATGCTCTACTGGCTCCTATAGCATCCCTTGTAGCAACTATGGCCTTCTCCTCAGGATCACTCCTCAGCCGGTCACCTCCAAGCTTGCCCTGATACACGGAGCTATTCTGCCCTGATGCAGGACTGGCCACTTCTCCTTGTAAAACCTGGTGCGGTTTCTGTTGGCCAAATCCCAGAGTTTCTCAAGGTCCCCATGAACGGAAGCTTCATTGTGTCAGCTCTTAATGTGTGTCTGTAGGTGGGAAGTAGTGAATGAATTCCTTGTTTTGCTTTGCTTGCGTGCGGCTTTTCCTTTACCTGTTAAACTGTCTTTATCTCAGCCCACGAGTTTTCTCACTTTTACTCTTCCAATTCTCTCCCCATCCCAACGGGGGGGAGGGAGTGAGCGGCTGTGTGGTGCTTAGTTGCCGACTGGAGTTAAACCACAACAGGAGGAGTGGCTGACACCAGCTGGTTGCCACTGCTGCTCTGAAGGACCTGGGCAGGCTGGAGAACTGGGCAGAGAGGAACCTCATGAAGTTCAAGCAAGGGAAACACAAAGTCCTGCCCTGGGCAGGAAGAACCCCACGGACCAGTACAGGCTGGGGGCTGACTGGCTGGAAAGCAGGTTTGAGAGAAGGACCAGGGGGCCCTGGAGGGCAACAAGCTGCCCATGAGCCAGCAGTGTGGCTGTGTGGCAAAGCAGGCCTACAGCCCCCTGGGCTCCATTCAGGAGGTTTGCCAGCAGGTCGAGAGAGGTGATCCTTCCCCTCTAGTCAGCACTGGGGAAGCCCCATCTGGAGTGCTGTGTCCAGTGCTGGGCTGCCCACTACAAGAGAGACATGGCCTTACTGCAGCGAGTCCAGCAAAGGGCCACAAAGATTCTGAAGTCACACAAGCATCCTTCAGGAGGAGAGCCTGAGAGAGCTGGGACTTTTTAGCCTGCAGAAGGGAAGGCTCATCACACATCTTATCAATGTGTATCAATACCTGATGGGAGGGAATGAAGAAGAGGGAGCCACAATCTTCTCCCTGCTGCACAGTGACAGACAATGGGTAGAAACTGAAGCACAGGAACTTCCATCTCAATACAATAAAACACTTCTCTACTGGGAGGGTGGTTGATCACTGGAACAGGTTGCCCAGAGAGGTTGTGGAGTCTCCATCCATGGAAATATTCAAACCCAGCTGGATCCTGTACTGGGAAACCCGCTCTAGCTGATCCTGCTTGAGCAGTGGGGACTCGACTAGGCGATCTCCAGACATACCGCCAAGAAGGGTCAGAAGGGACCCATGGAGGTGTCTAGTGCTACTTATCTGCTCTGAGCAGGGAGAACATGTCAGCTAGAATGCATTGGTCAGTGCTTTCTCCAGTTGAGTTTTGAAAACCTCTGGGCCCCAGAGCCAGTACTAATCAACTATCAAGGTGATTTTTTTTCCTGTTAAACCTCATTTGAAATTTCCCTTCCTGCTTCTTGTCCTCATTGTCTCTTGTCCTCTCTTTCCCTTCCTGACTGTCAGATCCTCACCCCTACTCTGACCAAGGACAATCACAACCTACTCTCCAAATGTGGCCTCACGGATCCCCTGTGACTGCAGCCAGCATGTGGTGGCCAGCTCCAAGCAGAGATGCTCACTGGGGGTCCCTGCAGAGGCTCAGCGAAGGCCACGTCAGACGCCAAGCACCTAACACCGAGGAACTATGGCGGTGCCTGTGGGCTGACACCGGGACAGAGCTGGCAGAAGGGGTGAGCAGAGAAGTCCTCCAGCAGCTCCTCTGCATACCTGGTCAGGGAGTAATGCACTTGGTGGTGCTCCTGAGAGAAGATGCTGGCATGGGAGGGGAAGTACTAAGAGCTGTGGTGAGGGCTCTGGGGCTCAGAACTAGGTCTGGGGCTCCCAGCAGGCAGTGCCAGTGGCTGCAGCCCCAAGAGAGCTCTGACCATGGAGAGAGCAGCGAGTCCGTCCCAACTCTGGAGAGCTGCTCTGGCTGCAGAGGGGCAGCTGGGAGTGCTGGGGTCAATCTTGGCTGCCCTGCACCTCCCACCCCAGGGTGTCTTTTGAGTCCCCGGAGCAATCCCACTGACTGGGGTGACAGCCCTGCCTGGGAATGGAGGGGAATTTGGGGTTTCCATCAGTGTGGGACTTCTTGGAGCATCGTGGCTTTTGTTCAGATCCCTGTCCTTGTCCCTGGGCTGGCCCAGCCCTGCATCCCCACAGGTGGCCCCAGAGCTCTGCCCTGCAGGCACCACTCAGGACAGAGTGCATTCAGGCCTGGGGAAACATCCTCCTGGCACACTTCCCACAACAGACCTCAGTGCCCCGTTCCCCTGTGGCCGTCTGGCTTTGACTGCTCGCCCCAGCACCCGACCCCTTCCCTGCCTTGGCCATGGCCCATGTGAGGCTTTGCAGACAGCCCTGCTCTGGGGTCTGCCAGGCTCTGGGCATGTCTGAGACCATGCAGGTCTGGGTATTCCCCAAGTGCACACACTGAGCCCAGCAAGAGGACGGGGCTGGTCACATTTCAAAGATCAGCCCTCAGCTGGACCATGGTGAATGGCCAGGGCTGGAAATGGCTGCTAGGGGAACTAGGACTGGGGGTGACTTTGGGGTAAGGGACAGCGCATGGGGTGGAGGAGGCTGTGTCAAGGACATGTGCTGGGCACAGAGACTGAGGGACAGCAGCAAACTCACAGGGCTGCTGAGTCATGCTTCCTTCAGTGCAAGCCCTGACGCAGGGTCCCAGCCTCCCTTTCGATGCCACCCTTGAGGAGGGGCGATGGCACTAAGAGATGGGTAGTTGTGAGCACCGCCCTTCTTCATCCACTACCCAGGCCTGGTGGAGCACCAGCACAGCGAGGACTTCTGCCTCTGCACCATGAACATGCTTTAGGGCACCCACAGTCTGGGCATTGTCTTGGATTAGGTGAACGCTGGTATTTTTGTCTCTGAGGCAATTTCCAGCCTAGGTCATCTCTGTTCTGAGCTCTCCCTAACCCTCTGCTGATCTGGCTGTTCCTGGCCCCTTCCCCATCATCCCTGCAGGGTCCCAAGCTGGCGGTGCTGCTCTGCAGAGCCATTTGGCTGTGGTGCCTGGGGTCACAGGGTGACTCCACTGGCCTTGCTGGTCAGGGTGGGAAGCAGCTCCAGCTGGATGGGGAGCTGCTGCTAATCTCCCCAGTGCACTGGGGAGATCCCAGTTTATTACAGGGAGCCTGTGGGGGAGTCAGCTCCGCCCCAGTGTTAGACACACTCTTACACAGGCTCCAGGTGAGACAGAGCAGGTTCATGCCTCTGGACAAGTGAGACAAATCCAAACATTTCTGCGAACATGATCACCACAAGTAACAATAACATAAAGTAATGTAATGAGACTGGTAACAGTAACGATGATACATCAAAGCACCCATTTGGGATGGGATCCTGGGAGTCGTTTGTGGAGAGGGATGGGGAGTTTATCACTATTGCAAAACCTTTCATGTAAGCCCTTTCCTAACGCATCCTTGAGCTCCTGGTTCCTCATGCTGTAGGTGAGGGGGTTCACTGCTGGAGCACCACCGAGTACAGCACTGCCAGCACCAGATCCAGGGATGGCAGGAGATGGAGGGGGCTTCAGGTGCTGAGAAACAGGGAGACCACAGCCAGGTGAGGAGGCACATGGAAAAGGCTTTGTGCCATCCCTGCTCCGAGGGGATCCTCAGCACAGTAGTGCAGATTTTCACACGAGACCCAGGAGGGTCCCGTAGTGGGTTTTTGAGAAGGGTTGTGCCGTCTTGAAGCGCACGGAGTCGGGGAAAGTTCTTAGCTCAGGCACAAACACTGAAGCTCTGACACCACAGGGACCCGTTATCTGACCACGGCGCAAAAGAAGCATTTTTACCTCACCACGTGCCTTCCTTGTGCTTATTTGGTTCATTGCCCTGGACACGCCAGGAGCACAGGCACCACCGGTACTGCAGGTAAGACGTGAGCAATGCCCTGCCCACCCGCTGCCAGCTGCCTGAGGGGCCATTTGCCCCGGAAGTCACTCCCCTCTACTGGTCACGTGCCTTGTGGGGATTGCCTGGAAGGAGCGGCCACCCCTTCTGCTTTACCGGAAGTACCTCTGACCCAGAAGGCCCTTCCCCTCCATACCCAGGGGCTGCCATTTTGTTTGGCTGCCATTTGGGGGGCTGCCATTTATGAACAGGGGCTGCCATTTTATGGGAGTGGGCTGCCATGTTCTTAAACATCATACTGCTCTGTGCTTGGCTGACAGCCATTGCTTGCCAGCATCAAACCCATGTGTTCTCAGGAAGTCCTGTGACTGGCAAAAGGACCTCCCCTCCCCGTGCACCCAGAAGCACATCAGCAAAGGAAGCCCCCTGTCATTACGTACAGGGAGGCCCCTTCGACGCCTCATTCCCCACATGTTTTCATGCTGCATTGTGGTTGGGTGGCAGCCATTTTTTGACACCATCATACCCCATGTTCTCATGCAGCCCTGTGACTGGCTGCCTGCCTGCTTTGGACAAGGAAGTGCTCAGATATAAAAATATATACCTGTATTACAAGATATACATTTTTAGAAATATATGTGTGAGTGTACAAATATGTATAATATACTTTTATTTATTTATCAATATATACGGTATTTTAAATATATATACGCTCTATACACATATGTACATGTATACATTTATATATATTATTTTTATTTATATAAAAACATTTATAAAGCCAGAAAAATTAAATATATATAGCCATTATCACATAGGTATGAATGGAGAAAGCCTTCTTTAAGAGCTAATGAATGAAGAATTAGAGTTTAAATGTGAATAGAAAGAAAATTACAAGGGTGGGTCGAGGTCCCCCACTTTACCAGGCTGCAGAAGAAGCCCAGACATGTTGTGGGGGGAACTTCAAGGCAGTGGGAACATGCCTGAGGGCTGCGACCCCCTCCCAGGAGGCCACCAAGGGGCCCTCCACACAAATCCTGTTAACAGACAAAGAAGAGCCCAATCCTGGGAAGTGGCCTAGGAGGCCCCAACATCCCAGACCAGCCAGCAGGATGGCCACGCAGGGTTACTGGGGCAGCCTCTGAGCTTTTTCTCGGTGCTGCAAGACACAGGCAATGCTGTCTGCCAACATGGAAAACCAGGACAAAATGCCAACTTCAGAAGAATATGCGCATGGGGACATATGGAAAAGACCCAAAGAGGATCTCAAAAAAGACCACGTGAACCAGAAGAAACAGCCAGTGAGCCCATGAACTGCAAAGTGGATTTCAGGTGCCAAACAGAGGCAGGGTGGTAGTGGGGAACTCCCTTTCCCCATGGGTGTGGAGATCTCACAGCTACCTGCAAGACCACTGTGTGGTGCAGAGTGTGCTATTTAGATTTCCTTGTCCTTAGGTTGATAACCTGATGGAATGTTTCAAAAAGCTCTGGCTGAGTGAGTGAGGGGAGAAGTCAGGAGTGTGCTGGCACTTGTCCAGGTCCACCTGAGCCACACCAGCCAAAGCCAGTGTGCTGTGTGTATGTCATGTGAAAGGATGGGGAAGGGGTGAGGGG
>NC_059496.1:1291771-1328559 GCF_018139145.2 Gymnogyps californianus
TGTTCCTTTACATTGCCTTTGTCTACTTGTCATCCTTTTCCTGTTTTCTGCTCTAAGCAGCCCCTGGGGAGGCTTTGTCCGTAATGTCCCTCAGTGGGACCCATTAAGGCTCCAAGAAACTTTGGAGTTGGCATCTGACTTTGACTTCTTGAGAAGTTTCTTCAACTTCCTCTCAGTGTCTGAGGTTCATGGACTCGCACCAAACCCACCAGAGGGGTCATTAAAATGCCTTGGGCTGCTCCTCTGCTGCCAGGCTGTGCCGGACTCCTGGGAGGGAGGGAGCTCATGGCAAGCGGGCAGCACTGCAGAGAGACAGCTCTGCCCAGGAGCAGCTCCTCTGCAAAGCGCAGCAGGGCTGAGGGCACTGCCTGCAGGCACCGAGGGGAGAGGAGTGAGGCAGAGAAAGGTTTAAAGGCAGTCAGGAGTGGGGCAAGTGCTGAGGGCTCAAAGGAGGAGAAATCTTCGGGGCCCTTGACACAGTAAGTCTCTGGGTGCAGGGCAATGCAGCTGCAGTTTGTGGAGGGATCTCGTAAAGCTGGCATGGCCCACAGGAATCTCATTCCTGTATAGAGGAGGAGGACCTGCTCCAGAGCAGGGATCCCTGCTGCACCATCAGAGGACAGGGCATGACCGCTGCCTTCTCCCAGGGACGGCTGCAGGGCTATGAAGCTGGGTGTGCAGCCAGGGGTGCCCAGGGCTGTCCTTCAGAGCAGGGTCCCTGCACCCCAGGGGGCTGTGTGCTGGGCAGGGACTCTGCTGCCTGCCAGGGTCAGCGCTCAGCCTGCCCGGGGAGCTCCCCATGGCGCTGTGGGGAGAAGCTGTGGGTGGAAGGAGAGACCCCCATCAGGGCAGGGTCCTTCTGCTGTCAGGAGGGTGCTGCCTGGCTCAGGGCTGCTCACAGCTGCACATCACCCCCACGACACTGGCAGAGGCAGCTTTTCAAGAAGCACATCAAGGCAGGGGCTACCTGGAAGGAAAGGTGCTTTCCAGGGTCTGTGCTTTCGGTTTCCTGCTGTGGCTGGGGGGGAACAGCAATGCAGCTGTCAGGTTTGGGCAAGAGAAGGAGACTCCTACGCATTCACTGACAGATCAGTAGGTCTTTGAGGAACTGGATCAAGTTCCTTCACCCATTCATTGGCCAACAGAAAGCTCCCTCCTCTCTTCAGTGTTTTTCTGACCTGACTTGCCAACACAGAGATGCCCCTGGGCAGGAGTAAACAGGAGCAAGAGGAGGAGGAGGAAAATGGAGGCAAGAGCAGGATGAGGGAAAGGAGGCAACAGGAGGAAAGAGGAACCAACAGGAGAGAGAGCAGGAAGAGGCACAGGAGGCAACGGGAGGTGAAGGGAGACACAACAAGAAAAAACAGGAGGCAACTTGAGGGAGAGGCAACAGGAGGAATCAGGAGGAGGAGGCAACAGGCAGCAACAGCAGGCAACAGGAGAAGGTGGCAACAGAAGGAACCAGGAGGCAATAAAAGGAGGAGGAGGAAGAGGCAAGAGGAGAACAGAAGGCAACAAGAAGAGGGGGAGGAGAAGGAGGAAAAGAGGAGGAGGCAAAAGGAGGAAACAGAAGACCACCGGAGGAGGAGACAACAGGAGGCAACAGGAGGAGGAGAAGGCAGAGGAGGTGAAGAAGCAACAGGAGGCAACAGAAGGCAACAGGAAGAAGAGGCTAGAGGAGTTTAGCTGGATGATCAGGCCCAGATGTTCTCGTGGTATGGAGTCTTCCTGGCAACCAGTCACTAGCACATCCCTGAGTGACCAGCACTTCGCCAACACTGTGGAACATCTTTATTATCTCCCGGTATGATGGGATGGAGCTCACCTTCAGCTCCTCTGTGGATGATGGCAAGCTGGGGGAGCCTTTTAGCTACCTCATCTACTTCAACCTGCCTCGAGCAGGAGAGTCAGAGAAGACAGTATTCAAGTCCCTTCCAACCTGAGTTATTCTGTCATGCAACGAGTCTTTCCTTTGGAGAGTTCATTGAAGGTAGAATAGGCAGAGGAAGGAGAAAAGACAGAGAGGCAGAAGGAGAGAGAGAAAAATTGCCAATAGAAATACAGCAGTTCCTCTGAGCAATGTTTCTCCATTTGAACCATTGGTAACAAAATGTATTGTGGGAAGTGGCTGCATAAAACTCTTTCCATAGAGCAATAATCAGCTTGCTAATACATACCCTTGGTGCTGCTAATAAAAAAACTATGAACAAAATAATGAAAAGGTTCATTAAAAACCTAGCAATGCTGGAAAGGAAGACTTTTTCAGCTATTACATTGAGTTCTTTTATGCCGAAGTTACAAGTTTTTTGGAAAATCTACATTCAGGGCTTGATTCAGTTATCCACACAGGGGTGGCCACTGCCCTGGGGTAGCTGAAGCACCCATGTGTCCCAGGACATATGGGAGCCCTTCTGGAGCATGAGCTGGTATGCAGGCAGAGTACCTCAGGGGTGGTGGAGGGCATCGCCTGCCTCCAGCACTGCTGGGCAGGCTGAGCAGGAACCTCTACAGCACAGCAGCACGTGCTTGGCTGTGAGGTCCTCCTGACTGGCCAGCAGTGGGGAGAAAGATACTTGCAGTCTTGAAAGCCATTACAATATTGTCCCCAACAAGATGAAAGCTTTTGGGAGGTTCAGGGGTAGCTGGGACGAGAGAGATGGGAGATTTTGGGGGAGGGAAGAGGGGTTTGGCCAACAGAGATGAAAGCTTTTGAAGAGGAAAGATGTGTTCAGGTAATTTTGATGCCACTGCAACACTGACTGTGAAAACATTCATGTTAGGCCTTTACCCTGTTTCTAACCAGGAAACCTTAAGCCCTAATCCTCCCCCTAAACTCTACCCTTCCACCCTGACAGGAATCCACTACTCTAATCCCTAACCTCAAACCTTACCTCTAAACCAAAGCCCAAACCCATAAACTCTTACTCTCACCCTATTAACTTCACTCTCATTCCTAGCTTCTATCCCTAACATTAAAATGCTAGCCTTGACCCTAACCCTCACCTCAGCCCTACACCAAACCCTAATCCACAAAGCAAGCCCATACCCTATGTATTGGGTTTGCGTGGCAAGGTTTTGGGTAGCGGGGGGGGCTATAGGGGTGGCTTCTGTGAGAAACTGCTAGAAGCTTCCCCTATGTCCGATAAATTTAATGCTAGCGGGTTCCAAAGACGGACCCGCCACTTGCCAAGGCCCGAGCCAATCAGTAACAGTGGTAGCGCCTCTGTGATAACATATTTAAGAAAAGCAAAAAAAAGTTACAGGGAGTTGCAGTTTGCAGCGAGAGAGAGCGGAGTGAGAAGATGTGAGAGAAACAACTCCGCAGACACCAAGGTCCAGTGAAGAAGGAGGAGGAGGAGGTGCTCCAGGCGCCGGAGCAGAGAGAGAGATTCCCTGCAGCCCGTGGTGAAAGACCATGGTGAGGCAGGCTGTCCCCCTGCAGCCCATGGAAGTCCATGGTGGAGCAGATATCCACCTGCAGCCCGTGGAGGACCCCATGCCGGAGCAGGTGGATGCCTGAAGGAGGCTGTGACCCCATGGGAAGCCCGCGCTGGAGCAGGCTCCTGGCAGGACCTACGGACCCGTGGCCCCATGGAGAGAGGAGCCCACGCTGAAGCAGGTTTGCTGGCAGGACTTGTGACCCCGCGGGGGACCCACGCTGGAGCAGGTTTGTTCCTGAAGGACTGCACCCCGTGGATGGGACCCACGCTGGAGCAGTTCGTGAAGAACTGTAGCCCGTGGGAAGGACTCACGTTGGAGAAGTTCGTGAAGGACTGTCTCCCGTGGGAGGGACCCCACGCTGGAGCAGGGGAAGAGTGTGAGGAGTCCTCCTCTGGAGGAGGAAGGAGCGGCAGAAACAACGTGTGATGAAACTGACCCAAACCCCCTTCCCTGTCCCCCTGCGCCGCTCGGGGGGGGAGGAGGTGAGAAAAATCAGGAGTAAAGTTAAGGCTGGGAAGAAGGGAGGGGTGGGGGGAAGGTGTTTTTAAGATTTGGTTTTATTTCTCATTATCCTGCTCCGTTTTTGACTAGCAATAAATTAAACTAATTTTTCCCCAAGTCAAGTCTGTTTTGCCCGTGGACGGTAATTGCTGAGTGATCTCCCTGTCCTTATCTCGACCCATGAGCCCTTTCATTTTATTTTCTCCCCCTGTCCAGCTGAGGAGGGGGAGTGATTAGAGCGGCTTGGTGGGCACCTGGCATCCGGCCAGGGGTCAACCCGCCACACCCTAACACTAACCAGACGCCCTCAGCAGAACCACCAAAACCCTCCCCCTAAGCCCAAACAGGGCTGAGGTCTTTGTCCTCTTGCCCGTGGCAGTCGCCTCTGCTACCGAGGCCTACCAGGAGAAACTTTATTTTGAGGCTCTGGACTTTGTTTCTTCCTCACTCACCTTTCTTGGGGAGGCTGGGAAGTGTTGCACAGTTTTTCCTACACTTGGCATTGCTCGTTCCTCACATCCCACTGCCCCCAAGAAGAGCCCTGAGCCACTTGTGAGGGACTGGATCTGCCTTCCCAGGGCCTGGGGGTCAGGGGTTTGGCCTTTCTGCTGCATAAAACAAAGCAAGGGTTTTCTCAGCATTACAGCCACCTGCACAGTGTTTTTACCTACCTGCAAGCATAGCCTCCAGTTATCTGCTCTAACGAGTCCATGGGGAGACTTTGCCAGTAATGGCCCTCAGTGGACCAATCAATGCTTCAAGGTTTTTCTTCTGGCTTTGACTTCTTGAGAGGTTTGTTCAGTCTCCTCTCATCATTGGAGGTTCATGGACTCAGGGCCAAGTACACATTGGGGCTCGTTAAAATACAGAAAGGCCTAACGAGCTATTTCTCCTCCTGTAATTTTCTTCAGGTCTTCAAGACCTGTACAGCTAATTGGAATCATTTCATAGTAGGGTTAAAGAGGAAGATTTCAAAGTGCACCTAATAAAAAATACATTTTTTAAACATTCTATTTTATTAATTTCAGTTTAGAGAAGAGGTGAAAGCAGCATTCTCCAATCGATATTGATGCAGAGTGTCTCCTCAGGAGGTCTGGGCAGGCAGGAAAAGCAGTCCCTTGAGGTCTGACACTGTATGGACAACCTTGCTCCTCACCTCCCCAGCCTCCCCATTTCTGTCACTGGCCGCCTGGGACTTGTTTCACTTTGCCTTCCATCAGACTTCTCTGAACTCTGGGAGCTGAATGTTACAGCTCCCTTGCCCCATCTCCCACCTGCTTTCCTTAGAGAACTGGCTGCACACAGGCACAGAAGCATTTTTCCTGCTTGCAAGCAAAGAAAAGTAAAGCATGATAAAGTTTCCTAAACAAGAAAACACACTCCTGAAGCATATGCTAAGTACAGGATATCTCTAATGAGGTTGCCTTTCTACAAGGGATGATCTTATGAGAAATGTTCTAGACAGCCAGACACAAACCAGCAGATATAAACATAAGGAAAGAATTGGCTAAAGAGACAACTAGACTCCTGAAAGTCAGGCAAGCTTTAACTCCCTGAAGCTCAAAGCAGCAGCATAGGTGAGAGGTATCTGAATGAACAAAGAGTAAAGGGAGGAGAAAACTGGAGAATAATGGAAAGGGCCTTTGTCTAGACAGTCTACTGAAAAGATGACTTCAGAAATGGTCATTGTATCAGGACAGGGGAAAGTATGTGAAAGGTCAGAGAAATTAAACACAGCGTATCACAGGCAGAATAGTGGTAATGAAGTCACAGGGAAAGATCGATATTTCTGTGGAATATCGCTTTTGAAAGGTCATGGGACTGGTAGAGGTGTCTTGTGAGTGAGGACAGGCAAATGTTGCACCCATCTTTGAAAGAGGCCAAAAGTGCCACCCAGGGATCCACAGGCTGTACAAGCTCATCTTGGTGAGCACTAAGCCATCGATATCTCTTGGGTGACATTTCTGGGACCTTTAAAGAGAAGAAGGTGTCCAAAAGCAGTCAGCATGAACTTTCAAAGGGTAAATCCTGCCTCACCAATCTGACTGCCTTCACGAGGAAGTACTGGCATTTGTGCAGGAGGGGAGAATAGCGGCTGTTGTTCACCACAACTTCAGCAAGATTTTTGACATGGCCTCCCTCGATATTCTTGTACCCAAGTTAGGCCATTACAGTCTGGAAGGGCAGACAAACAGATAGGTAAAACACCAGTTGGAGGATCAGGCTGAGAGTGCAATGGTGAAGGGGTCATACCCTACCTGGAGACCACTGGGACATACTGGGGCATGATGGGGCAGCACAGGAAACTCTGCTGGGCCCTGTGCAGTTTAACAGCTGTATGCATGACCCAGAGGAGGCAACTCTCACCATGTTTAGCAAGAACAAATGCCCGATTCTGCACCTGGGAGGAAATAATGCCAGGCACAAGTATGGGCTGGGAAAGGAGTGGCTGGAAAGCAGCCTGCGGAAAGGGATCTGGGGGTGCGGGTCGACAGCAGGCTCAATAGGAGTCAGCAGCGTGCCCTGGCAGCCAAGAGGGCAAACCGCATCCTGGGGTGCACCAAACACAGTATAACCAGCCGGTCAAAAGAGGTGATTATCCCGCTGGATTCAGCATTGGTGCGGCCTCACCTTGAGTCCTGTGTGCAGTTCTGGGCCCCACCATTTTGAAAGGATGTTAAGATACTTGAATGTGTCCAGAGGAGGGCAACCAAGCTGGTGAAAGGGCTGGAAGGAATGTCCTGTGAGGATCGGCTGAGGACACTGGGCTTGGCTAGTTTGGAGAAAAGGAGGCTGAGGGGCGACCTCATTGCTCTCTACAGCTTCGTGAGGAGGGGAAGTGGAGAGGGAGGTGCTGATCTCTTCTCCCTGGCATCCAGGGACAGGACGCGTGGGAATGGTTCAAAGCTGCGCCATGGGAGGTTTAGACTGGACGTTAGGAAGCATTTCTTTTTCACACCTGGACAACGGGGCTGATGGCTCTCCCAGGGCAGCCTGGAAGGAGCTGGGACAAGGTGTTCATTCCTCAGGAGCCTGTAATTTGGGTTCCCACCTGCCACTGTGCCTCTGTGCTCTTCTCAGGTTGTGGAGATGGGCTCTTGATGAGCTGGTGGCTCTCCTGTGATGGGCCTGGGAGCAGCTGGGGCAGGGTATTAACTGACTTACTCCTCCTGCCATTGTCAGTGCCTTCTTTGTGTGTGCAGATGAGCTTCTTATCACTTAACCTAACACAATCCAACAAGAACATAAATCTCCTGAGGCATCTGTATTTGGAGGTTACATACATATGCATTGGTATTGCTTAACATACGAGAGCAGATCATTGGAATTGCTGTCTAGAAATGCACCAGGATTAGGGGAAAAGCTGCATTGTTGCATGGGCAATGGCTTCATTCAGGGCCAGTATCACAGTCTTGTTTCTAAGACTGTAGATGAACGGATTTAAGAATGGGTACAGGACAGTGTTCAGCAAAGCTACAACTCTGTTTGTCTCCAAGGAAACATCTTCTGAAGGACGCACATAGAGAGCAATGCAGCTCCCATATCCAATGGCCAAGGTGATGAGATGGGAAGAACAGGTAGTAAAAGCTTTTTTCCTCCCAGAGGCTGCTGGAAGGTGTAGAATACAGAAAAGGATGCCCATGTAAAATGCCAGAGTTAAACATAAGGAACCCAGTATGACCAATGATGATAAAACAGAGTCTATTTTCCAAAGCAGGCTGGTGTCAGAGCAGGACAATTTGAATAAGGGCGAGTTGTCACAAAAAAAAATGGTGGATCTTGTTCGAGCCACAGAAAGTCAGCTTGTAGAGGAGGACCAGATAGTAACTCGAGAGTGTGATGCCTATGACCCAAGCGGCAACAACCAGGTGGATGCAGAGCTGAGGCTTCATGATGGCAGCATAATGCAAAGGCTGGCAGATGGCAACATAACAGTCAAAGGACATGACAACAAGTAGAACAAGCTCTGTACCGCCCAGGGCAAAATAGAAATAGGATTGGGCAAAGCAGCTGCTTAGTGAGATTGTTCTCTTACCAGAACTCAGGATCACAAACAATTTGATGCTTGTGGAGGATGTAAACCAGATTTCCAGGAACGACAGATTTGCTGATGAAAAAAGTACATGGGGGTTTGCAGGCGGTGATCCACACACACGAGGAAGATGATGGTTGCGTTCCCCATCACTGTTGTCAGGTATATGAGAGCAGAAGGACCAGAGAGAGAAAGAGCTGTAGGCTTTGATCAAGCCCCGAGAAACCCTCTAGGATGAACTCAGTAACTGCAGTTTTCATTTTCTGCTCCCATGCTGAATTTCAGTTCATCCTGCCGAGACAGGAACATGGCAAAAAGTAAGTGTGATAATTTCACAGTCTGGATGAAAAGTTCGGTCCTTCCTTTTCTGCTTCTTTCCTTTCCCGCAATCTTCCTATATAACACACAGAGAGAGAGTCCTTCAAGCATTGCTCACACCCTGATTTTTATGTTGTACATTTCAGTTAGAGTCCTCAGAGCATTTCCTGTCTTCTTTCTACCTTTTTCAAACACTCACAAAGGATTCTTTCTCCAGGACAGAAGATTTTAAAGAGGCTGTTAGCTATTTCACCCCATTCCTGGGAAATTCCAAATTCACTCAGACCTGTTGCAAACATCTGTCACACCTCTGTGCCAAACTCATCTCTTCTATTGCACAAATGCTAAACCACCACATCAAATCAAATCAAATCAAATCAAATCAAATCAAATCAAACCAAACATGTATGTTGAAAGCTATTCTTTCTACTTTTCTGTACTTGCCTTTTTGGACTAGGAATCCCTGAGAATCTGTGATTTCAAAAGAAGTAATGTCAAGTATCTCTTCTATAATGCCCTGCTTTCTTCCACAGCTTCTTGCTCTCTGTTTCTTCAGCAAAGGGGGAGGGGGTAGAAGAGGGACCAAGTATAACTTGCCTTCTTTAGTACTCAAAATAATGACTGAAATTTATTACGGTTCCACACAGTCTCATCTGACATCCGTCTGCACTGAAATGCCGTTGTTTCGAAACAGCTGCTCATTGCTATGACTATCAAATGTCCTGACCTAAAGGCAGAGCAAGAGAAGAGTGTCTGGAAGAGATTTGTAACCTTTCTTTGCATGCCAGTTATAGGTTGGGAGGACCCAGCCTCTAGTGTTTTCTCTTGTCTCCACTGACTGCAGAGGGAGCCTTGGGAAAACAAGTTCTCACAGGCACCTGCAGCAAAGTAGATGAAACTCACTATTCAAGTCTCAAATCTCTGATTTATTATTATTTTTTAACATCAAAATACTTATCTAACAGAAGGAAGCACAAGAAGAATCTATGCAATAAAGACTGATGTTTTTTCCCTTCATCTTTACATTGTTTGTAGACCTAGAAAGGAGCAGAGCAGATGGCTCCAGACCCAGGATGATTCCAAATGCAAGGGGAGGAGAGGGAGGGGAGGAGAGGGAGGGTTTGAAGGAGTGAAACAAAGCTTCTCCACAGACTGTGTTGTCCCCTCAGGCTCTGTCCCAGGGCACAATGGGTAGCACTTACACGAGGAGTCAAATGGGAAGTTCCGTATAGGGCAGTGCTCCATGTTTGCATTGACATTTTAGCTTGGGGCTCAGGCTAGTCTTAGATCCCAAATGCCCGGCTTGTTCTTTGCCTCTAGTCTGGCATAGGGGAATCTCTGCACTGGGTTCGTCCGGAAAACTTTCTGAGACTAAGCTGCTGGCTGTATTTGAGCAAAAGCTCAAGCTCCGTCACCTACAGCAGTAGGAGCACAGTGAATCAGTGAATCAGAGGTGGCAGTCCCAGTTTCCATTGTCTGGGTCAGTTCAAACACTCAAAGGGTTGTGTCTTCTGACTCTGTTGGCTGACACCTACATTATCTAAAACTGTTCTTCTCCTGAATGCACTTCCTTAGAGGAACCTGCACATTTGCAGACAGCTTACAACAAAGCAGCTTCTCTTCAGGCCTCACATGGTCAAACATGCCGCTAGCATTTGCGATAGTGAGTGAAGAAATATAGGATATGCAGGTGAAGGATATGCAGGTGAAGAAGGCCTTATTGTGGCTTTGCACAGAGGTTATCCTCAGGATGATGCGCATAATGCAGGCATAAAGCACAGAAGACAGTGTGAAGGAGCTCAGCAGCACAGCGGAGGAGAGAGCAATGCTCATGTTTCATAGGAGCTGGTGCCCATGCTGGCTGCTATCAGCAAAGGGATGATGCCGCAGAAGAAGCAATCTCTACATTGGGCACAGAGGGTCTAATGGTATACAAGATGGTGGGGCTGAGCATGAATAGAGATGCCATTCCCAGCAGCTAAAGATGAGCATGGAGCACAACCAGGAGTTCGTAAGGACAGAGTGGTATCTTAATCTCCAACACGAGACTGACAAACATGCTAGGGGGAATGACCAAAGTGAACCAAAGAGCCATGGGGGTGTGGGACTAGTGGTGGAGCCAAACAATGGCAATGGGACTGCATTCCCCATGACAGCGAGCAGATAAATCACCAGCAGCAGTGTGAGAAGGAGGATCTTCAACTCTTGAATGACTGAAAAGGCCTTCAGGAAAAATATTCTTGCTATGGTATGGTTGTGGGGATCCATTTTGGTAGCCGGTCAGTTGAAGGTGTGACAAGGGTAACCAATATTGTGCTTGGTGAAATTCACCTTGTTACCTTTGTCAGCCTTCCCTTCCCTTTTCTTAGGCTTGCTCTTCCTTCTTGAAATGGGAGACCGGAACTGCATTCTGTAGGGATTCTGCTTTTCTCTCTCTTTTTACTCAATGACATGAAAGAAATATTGATCCAGCCCACTTATCTTCAGACACAATCAATGCCTCTCCAGCCTTGCTGGTTTGCATGGGTGTTCTGGACTGCCAGCTAAGAACCGATATTTCTGGCAAAAGCTGTGCGAATTACGTTACATTTGGAATGGTGGTGTAGCTGGCTGTCAGGCCTGTGCCAGTGTGCAACCAGAGCTCTTAAGTCATTAATCCCCTGGGTGGTGCAGGGACTCTCCCATCTCATCATCCACATCGACGAGAGAAGACACTGGTCTGAGACAGTGGATTGACTTGAAACGAAGCGATTGGCTTCAGTCAACCACTTTCAAAATTAACCACCTCCAAAATTAGCCAGAACGAGTCACCTTCAAAATTAACTGTTGGACTGCCTGGTGTGGGACCTCTCCAGGTGGGAATTCCAGACAGTCCTAGAGAATGCAGATCCTGCTGTGCCTAGACCAATTCCTGTGCATAAATGTGGTGATTAACATCCTGGGGGAGAATCTGACTGTTTCACAGATCCCTGTAGCAGTTCCTGCTGCAAAACTGAATACAACTGAGTAAACTGTCATTACTTCTGATGCTTGCACATGCCAGAGAGGACATGCAGGACAACAGGCCAGCTGGATTATAAGAATTCCATAGAACAGTTGTAAGGGGAGTCTCACCTGATCCAGTTGAAGACACTGTTGCAAGGACCCTTGCAAGGAGACTCTTCTAACATGTGTAATTCCATAACTCAATTAATCTTTCCCCTGGAGAGGTCTTCAAAGAATAGGCAGAGGCAGAAAAAAAGATGGAGGGGCAGAAGTAGAGACATAAACTATGCCAATACAAATTGAGAAGATCCTCTGAGCAATGTTTCTCCACTCAAACCATTGGCAGGTGTCATGCTTTAACCCTGGCCAGCAACTAAGCACCACACGGCCGCTCGCTCACTCCCCGCTCTGGGATGAGAGGAGAATCGGAAGGGTAAAAGTGAGAAAGAAGCTTATGGGTTGAGATAAAAACAATTTAATAATTGAAAAGAATTTTTAAAAGAATTCTGAGGAAAAGAGAAAAATACAACAAAGAGAGAAGAAAATAAAACCCAAGAAAAACAAGTGATGCAAATGAGAACAATTGCTCGCTACCAGCTGACAGATGCCAGCCAGTCCCCCAGCAGCAGCACCCCCACCAACCTCCCCCTAGTTTTATTGCTGAGCATGACATCATATGGTATGGAATATTCCTTTGAGCAATTGGGGCCAGCTGTCCCAGCTGCGTCCCCTCCCAACTTCTTGTGCACCTCCAGCCTACTCGCTGGTGGGGCAGTGTGAGAAGCAGAAAAGGCCTTGACTCTGTGTAAGCACTGCTCAGCAATAACTAAAACATCCCTGTATTATCAACACTGTTTCCAGCACAAATCCAAAACATAGCCCTGTACAAGCTCCTATGAAGAATTTTAACTCTATCCCAGCCAAAACCAGTACAGATGCCCATCTACAAGAAAAGCCAGAAGGAGGATCCGGGGAACTACAGGTCTGTCAGGCTGACCTCGATGCCAGGGAAGGTTATGGAGCAGATCATCTTGAGTGCCATCACACAACATGTACAGGACAATGAGGCAATCAGGCCCAGTCATCATGGCTTTATGAAAGGCAGGTCCTGCTTGACTAACCTGATCTCCTTCTTTGACAAGGTGACCTGCTTAGTGGATGAGGGAAAGGCTGTGGATGTTGTTTACCTGGACTTTAGTAAAGCCTTTGACATTGTTTCCCACAGCATTCTCCTGGAGAAACTGGCTGCTCATGGCTTGGATGGGTGCACTCTTCACTGGGTAACAAACTGGCTGGCTGGCCGGGCCCAAAGAGTTGTGGTGAACGGAGTTCAATCCAGTGTTGGCGGCCAGTCACAAGGGTTGTTCCCCAAGGCTCAGTATCGAGTCCAGTCATGTTTAATAACTTTGTCAATGATCTGGACGAGGGGATCGAGTGCACCCTCAGTAAGTTTGCAGATGACAGCAAGCTGGGTGGGAGTGTTGATCTGCTTGAGGGTAGAAAGGCTCTACAGAGGACGCATTGATGGGCTGAGGCCAATTGTATGAGATTCAACCAGGCTAAGTGCTGCGTCCTGCACTTGGGCCACAACAACCCCATGCAATGCTACAGGCTTGGGGAAGAGTGGCTGGAAAGCTGCCTGGTGGAAAAGGACCTGGGGCTGTTGGTTGACAGCTGGCTGAAGATGAGCCAGCAGTGTGCCCAGGTGGCCAAGAAGGCCAATAGCATCCTGGCTTGTACCAGAAATAGTGTGGCCAGCAGGACTGGGGAAGTGACTGTCCCCCTGTACTCGGCACTGGTGAGGCTGCACCTCGAATACAGTGTTCATTTTTGGGCCTCTCACTGCAAGAAAGACATTGAGGTGCCGGAGTGTGTCCAAAGAAGAGCGATTAAGCTGCTGGAGGGTCTAGAGCACAAGTCTTATGAGGAGCGGCTGAGGGAACTAGTTAAGATCGAGTTAAGATCTGACCCACACTTCGACTCCAGATGAACTTTTCTTTCTGCCAAAATCAAGAGCATTTTTCCTTTCACACTTGGGTTCTGACAGTGACTCCCAGACACCTTGGCCACCTTCTTCCTCTACAACACGGCTTGCTTCCAGAGACTGCTCCCCTGACTGAAGGGAGCTGAGGGTCCTCACTGGTGCCCACCCAATGCCGGTGGCAGCTGCAGAAGTGTATCCTGATCAACCTGTGCAGGTACAGTCTGGAGAGCCAGGCCTGGCAAGGACTTAGAGCCCGTTTTGCCAAGTTGCACCATGCTGTTCCTCCGCAAGTTCCTCAGCTCTTGCAGTGTTGAGGCCTATGGTGAGCAGGACCCTGTGAGTCTTGTGCTGCCAGTGGGAAGGAGGAAGCCAGTAAGCCTTCTCCAGCCCATCAGTCTCTCTAGGAGAAGACCCAGGTGTGCCTTAGGCACTCATTCTATCCAGCACCTGGACTCAGATCCTCCTGGTCTCCCCTGTGCATGCACCCGGGCATTGGAGTCCAGGATGTTTGCGGCCCTGCTCCACTTGCTGCAACACAGACCTCGTAACCTACTCACCGGTGAGTCTAGCTTGAAGTTCACTGCCATTCACACATGCCCACTGAGAACAGAGAATGCACCCGCGCCGGAGGTAGTTGGAAATAGGCTCTAATGAGAACACAGGACACAGGCTAGTGACCAAGTGCAGGGCCCGTCAGAGAAGCCTACTGACCAGAAACCTGTTTACACTCAGATGGCCCCTTTTTTCCCGTTTCCTCTCTTTTTCCTGTTTTGTTGCCAAACAACTTTGTTGCTGAGTCTGTTTTCCTTCAGACTCAAAAGGAGTTTTCCATGACTACAAGCATCAGGAACTTATTGGAATGTCTTAATTCCAGTATTACAAGTAACATACAGATTATGGTACTGTAGGCATCCTAGTCAAGAGAAGGCTTCAAGGGAAATTGGAAGGAGACCATTGCAATGGCTCTGTGGGTGTGTAGAAGAGATGCTTCTGAAATGATCATAGCATTATAGAACCATTTAGGTTGGAAAAGACCCTTAAGATCATTGAGCCCAACCGTAAACCTAACACTACCAAGTTCACCACTAAACCAGGTCCCTAAGCGCCCCATCTACACGTCTTTTACATACCTCTAGGGATGGTGACTCAACCACTTCCCTGGGCAGCCCGTTCCAATGCTTGACAACCCTTTCGGTGAAGAAATTTTTCCTAATATCCAAACTAAACCTCCTCTGGCGCAACTTGAGGCCATTTCCTCTCGTCCTATCGCTTGCTACTTGGGAGAAAGACCGACCCCCACCTCACTACAACCTCCTTTCAGGTAGTTGTAGAGAGCGATAAGGTCTCCCCTGAAGCCTCCTTTTCTCCAGACTAGACAACCCCAGTTCCCTCAGCCGCTCCTCAGAAGACTTGTGCTCTAGACCCTTCACCAGCTTCGTTGCTCTTCTTTGGACGCGCTCCAGCACCTCAATGTCTTTCCTGTAGCAAGGGAATCCTCATAGGCCAGATGAGACCCAGGAGACATAGGAGTTATGCACTATGAGTAGCATGGCCTGAGGACCAGGGTCTCCTCCTGTAATGGATGTGGACAATAAAGACCACACTTTCTTCTGTGGATAAGAATCCCCTAAATAACTATCCACCTCCCTGGCACTTGAGCTGGATGAATAATGGATTTCATTATTTTTTTTAGTGACTGAATTGAAAATGCACATAAATAAAGAAAAGAAGCATCCAAGTTCACTTTGAGCACTTCATTAAATGAACAAAGAACTATTCTCATCGACTTCAAAATCTTCTTTCTTTTGTACAGCAGGAGGCTAGTACATGTTCCGTGGGTTGCCAGTGAACTGAAGCCAAAACCAGCTTCAGTCAGCTCAGAGAAGTTTTACCTTGAAAGTACCTTCGTCTTTTGATTTATGAGACTGACTCATTGCCAATGGCTTCTGTGCAGACATTTACAACTATCTGAGATGAACCTCTCCCAAAACACCTTCTCTGAGCCACTCCTCTTGGTTCCTTCTGCTACCCATGGGAAGAGAAAAATTTCCCTTTTGTGACTGATCACGTCCAAAGGTGGGTGACTATATGCTCACCACTTAACAGCTCTCTCTCCACTGACCACAGAAAAGGCCTCAGATCAGATGCCTAAATCAGAGATTAGATGTGAGCTTAGATCTTACTATAGTTTAAGTTCAGACCTAAGATTTTGACCTTCATTTAGACTATTGCTTTTGGATTCATCTGTGCACAGCACCTCTGATAAGTCACCTCCTTTCTAATCTTTCTTCCATTGGCCAAGAGGACCATGTGTTCATCTGGAGGTAGAAAGATGGTCCATGGAGAGAAACAGATGATTCTAGAGTGATTTCAGCTGTCCACATTAAGTGGGATAAGTTATACTTCCTGAATACCTTTGGGGGTATTTGGGGATATTTTCTTCCTGCTGTGAGGCTAGACGATGAGGTCAGGAGCAGGTATTGTAATAAAGATGTCTATACTTGGACAGAGGAGAACTCCTCTGTCAGGAAGCAACAAGAGCAGAGCTACTCCCTACAGGAAGACAAGCTGGGAGCCGAGGGAGACACCATGGCTGGCAGCACAGGTGCCTCTCCAGCCAGGCCCCAGCCCCACCGTAGCTGAGCAAGGCAAGCAGGACAGGCCTGGGGATGGTGGCCTGCAGTCAAGCCAGGAAGTCAATCCATTGACTAGGATGCGGTTCAGGTCCAGTGATCACCAAGCAGGCCCACAGTGATAAGGCAGTGCCAAGATCAAGCCAGGAAGACAGTCTGCAGTTGAGGTCCAGATCAAAGGGCTCCGTGGCCAGACAAGAGCATGGGCATGGGCATGGGCATGGGCATGGGAGAGTCAGAGGCTGATCTGGAGACCAGTACTCCTACAGCATAGGGTAGGGTAGGGACTTAACGCCTAGAGCTCCTAAGCCCATGACTGTGGACAGAGGCCTCAGCTAAGGCTGATCAGGGTCATTTGGGTTAATTCCCTCTGGCCTCTGACATCCCCCAAACTTCAAGAGGAGTTGAACTGAGTCCATGAAGCAAAGCAGAGAAGTAGGCCTGAGGGGAGATAAAACAGAAGGATCTCCTGATGTCTGTTTTGCTGAAGACTTGGAAGAATTATAGAATGATAGAATGGTTTGGGTTGGAAGGGACCTTAGTGATCACCTAGTTCCAACCCCCCTGCCAGGGGCAGGGACACCTTCCACTAGACCAGGTTGCTCAAAGCACCCATCCAACCTGGCCTTGAACACTTCCAGGGAGGGGGCATCCACAACCTCTCTGGGCAACCTGTTCCAGTGCCTCACAACCCTCCCAGTGAAGAACTTCTTCCTTACATCTAACCTAAATCTACCCTCTTTCAGTTTAAAGCCACTACGCCTTGTCCTATTACTACACGGCCTTGTAAAAAGTCCCTCTCCAGCTTTCTTGTAGGCCCCCTTTAGCTACTGGAAGGCTGCTGTAAGGTCTCCCCAGAGCCTTCCCTTCTCCAGGCTGAACAACCCCAACTCTCTCAGCCTGTTTCATAGGAGAGGTGCTCCAGCCCACTGATTATCTTTGTGGCCCTCCTCTGGACCCCAACAGGTCCATGTCCTTCTTCTGTTGTGGGCCCCAGAGCTGAACGCAGTACTCCAGGTTGCGGTCTCAGGAGAGCAGAGTAGAGGGGCAGAATCCCCTCCCTCGACCTGCTGATTATGCTTCTTTTGATGCAACCCAGGATACGGTTGGCTTTCTGGGCTGCAAGCACCCATTGCCAGGTCATGTTGAGCTTCTCATCAACCAACACCCCAAGTCCTTCTCCTCAGGGCTGCTCTCAATCCACTCATCGCCCAGCCTGTATTTGTGCTTGGGATTGCCCCGACCCATGTGCAGGACCTTGCACTTGGCCTTGTTGAACTTCATGAGGTTCGCACAGGCCCACCCCTCAAGCTGTCAAGGTCCCTCTGGATGGCATCCCTTCCCTCCAGAGTGTTGACTGCACCACACAGCTTGGTGTCGTCGGCAAACTCGCTGAGGGTGCACTCAGTCCCACTGTCCATGTCCCAACAAAGATGTTAAACAGCACTGGTCCAATACCGACCCCTGAGGAACAGCCACTCATCACTGGTCTCCACAGAAGACAAACCACTTGTAAACCCCTCAGTAGCCAGTGTCACCTCAGCCTGAAGGCCTGGAGAAAGAGTCTCTCTGACCATCCTGGTCCTCAGAAGTCCTTGTATCCAACCTGGGACATTAGGGCCTGGATGGTATACAAGATGGGATGAAGAACTGGCTGGATTAGTGGTCCCACAGGGTAATGGGGAATGGTCCGTACTCTACCCAAAGGCCAGCTACAAACAGAACTCTTTGGGAGCCTGCTCTGAGACTTCTCCTCTTCAGTAGCTTTACCAATGACCTGAGAAGTATAAAGGATGGACCTCGTCAAGTTTTGGGATGACACAAAACCGGAGGAATGCAGTCAATTGTTCAACGGGCAGACTGCCATGTCAAGGGAGCTAGACAGCAATGCCAATTCCATTGGTGTTGGTAGAATAGGCCAAAAAGAAATGCCCTGATCTGTCCTGACAGAAGGAAACATGGGACAGACTAACCCTCTACAATGGTGCTAGATAGAGGAGACTGACTGACTGGGTAGCAACCCTGCTGAAAAGGACCTGCAGACCTTGGGGAACAGTAGGTCTGACTTGATTCAGCAGTGAGTCCTGACAGCACGGAAGGCGAACAGCACTTGAGATTGTATCAACAGGAGAGTAGGCAATAGACAGACTCATTAGATCACATCCAGAATACTGCATCTGGCACCCCACCACCCCTGTACAAGAAAAACACTTATAAACTTTCATGAACTCAGCAGAGACACTAAGATGGTCAGGGCATAGAGCAGCTGAGCTGTGAGGACAAGCTGAGGAAAGTGGCTTAGCTTGGTGAAGAGACAGCGTCAAAAGAATGCACTAGCAGCCTTGCAGAACCTAAGAGGAGGTTACTGAAAAGAAAGAGCTGGGCTGTTTAGAGAGGCGCACGTCAGGAAGACAAAAGACATGATCACAACCTGAAAGAGGGGAGATTCTGATCTGGAACAGGAAGAACATTGACCGTGAGGACAGACAGGCATTGGACCAAGTTGCCCAGGCAGGCTAGGGAATGTCCATCCTTCGAGGTTCTCAAGACCCCACTGGACACAGCCCTGACCACCAAGTCTGACTTCCCTGGAGACCATGCTCTGTGCAGTCGCTTACCCTAAATGACGTCCCAGGGTCCCTCTCTCCCTTTGCTTTCGGTGGAGAGACAGAGGAGTCCACTTGTCATGCGGTGCAAGTCAACAGAACTGAGAGGTATCATGTCCTCTTGCTCCCCTTGACCTAAAGCCTGTGATGGATGCACTCGACCCCTTAACCAAACAGCGGTAGTTTGGTACAGGCTCCAAAGGAGGTACAGGCCTGAGCCGTAAATGGGACAACAACTCCTCTAGTTTCAATCTGTTCTCTGAAAACCCACAAAGGAGCAGAGTGACACAGTGAGCATCGATGCATATGAGCTTGGAACATCGATCATGTGATTAACGCATGAATAGCGGGTGGCTTTCCAAGACTCATTTGTCAAGGAACAAAGACAGTTGTGAGTACGAGGAGTCTCATGCATACCTTTCACATCACATGTAATTTGACTACAAGACAACCATTTTATTCCATAAATATGACAGCCTAAGTGAGCCTTCTTTGAGCTCTCCTGGCTAAGCAGCCTCCCTGCATGGCAGTGATCTCCCCTTGAGCTGGGACGCCTCTCAAGGCTGCTCCTCGAGGCAGAGAGACCTCTTACCAACGCAGATCTTTGGTAAGTGACCGATGTTGCCCATAACCTTGTAGTATGGTAACTTTGATTTTGTCTTGGTAACTTGGATTTGTGCCTTGGTAGTTTTAAACATTGTTCAAATGATTGTGCCGTACAGTAATAGAGTGAACCTTGCCATCGAACTCTGTTAAGTTGCACTTTTACAACATCATATTAAAACCACTTTTGCTAATACAGTGGTTCTTTAAGCGATCTCAGTCACCCATTTGCGACAAGCAGGAGCAAAGGAGAACCCTGTGCACTATTGCAGGAGGGTGGAATCCTAACCGGCAGTCTAGATAAGTAGCTGAGCTCACTTTAGCCCCCAGCAAGTTAGGCTCCTTTGCCTCTGGGAAAGGTTTGGGTTCCTCTCTCCTCAACGGGCAGAGCCTGGCACCCCTGCAGGTGATTCATCCTGTCCCACATTGCCAGTCTCCTCAGCTTAGAGGAAATGCCTCCTTCCTCCCCACCGACCATTCATGGAGTCTGGAAGGAGGAGCTGTGGCACATATCTCATTGTAGTTCTGCTCCATGAGTTTGAAGAGATCACAGCTCATTCCCCTGGCTCATTTCTGTCTTTCTAAGAGCGTAGAGGTCCAGGGGAGGGCAGCTCAGGACTTTCATCCCACAGGGCTTCACTTGCACAGTGCTCACTTTCTGCGACACAAAGAGAGTGTTGAGCTGCAGGAGCAACCTTCAGGAGACTCTTCTATAAACCCAGGAGGCGCTTCAGAGCTGGTGACATCCAGGTGCTGCTGAAGGCTCACAGAAGGAGACACTGACAGAAGAGTGCAAAGGCAGAGCAATGGCTGAGTCATGGGTCAGGGTCTTCAGGCACATTGGAAGGGCTGATGGAGCGGGGAAGAGGCAGAGGATGGCACCCAGACCTTGCCTTTCATTCTCCATTACCCTCAGAGGAAAGGTTGTCACGTCATGCTGGGCATTACAGGTAGGTGCTAGATTTGCTGAGGCAGGTATGGTTAATGTGCCAGGGGCTCTTTGCACAGTGGCAACTAGGAAGCGAGACCATGTGCCTTGGTACAGTCCTACCCTGCATGTCTTCTTATTCCTGCTCGCTCTTTCCTCTAGATACCCTCTCTGCGTCCTTAACACTGCGGAACAGAAATACAGGCAGCATGGTTGTCAGTGCAGAGTCAGAGCTGTGGGCCATCAGCTAATGGGCACTCTCACACCTCAGTGGACATGAAGAGGTTTGGGCAGAGTGTCTGGGGCCAGTGTGCCAATACATGTCCCTCATTTTCCCCACTCTCTTAATCTCTCTCTGTCCCTTTCTCCATCTTGCTTGTATCTTAGGGATCGATCTCAATCCCTCAGCTCTCTCACAGTTCTCTCTCAGCCATCCACACGGGATGTGATTTACAGAGAGCAGTGAATCTGGAGCACCCTCCCCATGGAAGCACCTTCAGGAACAATGCATCCCAGCGTAGGTGGGTGAATCACTGAGTAGAAGGGCCCCTCCATCCCAGGAACTCTCTGGGCTGCCTAGGTGCCTGCCTTGGCCATCTCCAACTCACTGTAAAAGGTATAAAGTTTGAGGCAGGGAATGATCAGGGACAGTGTTTTGTCTGACCTGAGTGTTACGAAAGCCCAAAGAGGAGGCGTGGGCAAAGTGCTCTCTCTTTCAGCCACGGACGTTCCCTGAGCAGGCAATCAGGCATGTATCAGGCATTGACTGGAAGCTTGTGCTTGATCATGATCCTGCACTGCCTCAGCCCCCACTCACCCTCGGGACACTCTTGTGTCTCCATTGCAATGCTGAACAGGGAGCCCTGAGAACTCAGATGGCAATGCTGAGGTCCAGGTGCTGTGCTGCTGCAGGGAGGTAGCCAAATGCACCCAGAAATTGAAAGTGAGGAGGAAAACATGTTCAGCAAATGATCATCACCCCTGTCCTTTTCCCCTCCTCCTCGTGCAACATCACTTTTCTTCATTTGCCTTAGATGGCTTGGGTACCTCTTCTCCGGAATTCAGTTTTCCCCGCCCTTCTCTCCCAAGTTCACATCTGCTTGTAAGTCTCCTGTCTAACAGACCCTTTGCAGTGCCTTCAACAACAAAGCTAGTAACTCCTGGCCACTCTTGGTCAGTGGAAAGAGATGGACTGTCCAGGGACAGAATTGTCTCATCAGAAAGCAAATGTTTCAGGGAGTTGAGACCACTAATCCTGTTCAGTGTCCATTCTTCCTCAGGGTGAAGAAACAATCTATGGCATAGTGCATTCCCCTAAAGGCTTTTTTGCATGACGGGGCTTTTCTCTCTGGCCCATCTTTCCGTTGCTTGAAAGTAGGACTTGGCTAATGCCTATGCCAGCTACTACTGGGAATACCTTCATGTGTCATAATCTAGTGTGAGCAAATGAACATTCTCTTTCATTCCACAGAAATAGGCACCTCAATGCGGCAACTGTCTCTCTAATCAGAGGAGGTTCTAAGAAGAGCAGTTTGGCCCTCTCGAAGAACCTGTTCCTGCCCTTTCACTAAGAATAGTGCTCCTAAACTAAGTGTGAATTCAGTCAAATGAGGGAAAACCTCCATGTTGTTTCTGGCAGGGATTTCTTCCCAACTCCTTTTTACAACAAACACAGAAGCACATGCCCTTCCTCAGCTTCCCTTCCTGCCAAGCGGGAAAAAGAAGGTCCTACAGCACTTCATGGAGAAAGAGGAATGGGACAACCGGACATCACCAGTGGAGTTCCTCCTGCTGGGACTGAGTAATGTCCCCAAGCTTCAGATGCCTCTCTTTCTCCTCTCTCTCATGATCTACATGGTGACCGTGTTTGGCAACATCCTCATTGTTGTGCTGGTGGTGGCAGATCGGCATCTTCACACTCCCATGTACGTCTTCCTGGGGAATTTCTCCAGTGTGGAAATCTGCTATACCTCCACTATCCTGCCCAGGCTGCTGGCCAACTTCCTAACCAGGGACAGAAGCATTTCTGCTCAAGGCTGCATGACACAGTTCTTTTTCTTTGGCTGTTTTGCAGGTACTGAGTGTTATCTTCTGGCCACCATGTCCTATGATCGGTACTTGGCCATATGTCAACCCCTGCTCTATGCAAGCTTCATGAACTGGAAGGTCTGCCTCCAGCTGGCGGCTGGGTCCTGGCTAGCAGGATTACTAATGTCTACCATAGTCACTGGACAATTTTCCAAGTTACAGTTCTGTGGTCCCAATGCAATTGATCACTTCTTCTGTGATTTTGCCCCATTGCTAGAGCTTGCCTGCAGTGACACCACGGTGCTTAGACTGGTTACTTTCATCATCTGCTTCCTGGATGTAGTCTTCCCATTTGTATTCACATTGCTATCCTATATCTGCATCATAGCTGTGATCCTGAGGATCCCAACCACCATGGGTAGGCAGAAGGCCTTCTCCACCTGCTCCTGTCACCTCATTGTGGTCACTGTTTTCTATGGTACCCTCATCGTTGTCTATATGATACCCAGGACAGCCTCACTGAGGCAGCTCAATAAAGCGCTCTCCTTTTTCTACACCATCCTCACACCCATGGTCAATCCACTCCTCTACAGCCTGCGGAACAGGGAGGTCAAGGGCGCTCTAGGAAATGCACTCAGAAAAAACTGTGGTCTGCATCGAGCGCTCATACTAGTTGAGATCCACCAGGAATAAACAGGTTGTGGATCTCTTTTGATCAAGTGTGGACCACTCGTAAGCGCATATTTTGTGTACCAGCTGTATCTTTAGAAGTGCAGAATCTTGGGACTGTTTGTGGAGTGAGAAGGGGGAGAAGGGAATCTGTGTCTTAAAGAAATACAGGACTGGTGTTGAAAAGTGTAAAAACGTTCCCTGGCTTTCTTCCTTCTTTAGCGTCAACACAATTGTGATCCTGTAAGTGGGAGCTGTTGAAATGCCACACCTGCCCAAGAGTGGGAGAAAACTTACTCTGAACATGCTGTTCTCTCTTCCATTACCCAGCCAAGCTGAACGGTGGGATTCCTGCATGTCTGGGATTCCTCAGGGCATCTCCATACTGGCAGTGAGAAGTGGGCAGCTGAATAAAGCCCTTCCACAGGACATGTCTAAACCCGAGTAGATGAATCCCATCCCTCATGTTCTCTGGGCTTTCTAGCAGAGGGGAACTGTGAAAGCTAGTCTGATAGGGTCAGCCCCTCTGAAAAAAAACGTAGATCCTTCTTCAGAAGAAAGGTACACAAGCTGGGTCTCAGCTTCCCAATTTTTTAACACCGAAATCATTACTTGCCCCTTCTTTCCTTCTCCTAATCCGACCCCCCTCCAACTCCCTCCCCCAATGTAATTACTTCTTTCTTTCCCACTGGCTGGCTTAGATATTGCAAACTGAGTCCTCCTATCTTCTTCTTTCTTGCAAAAGAGAGCAAGGTCAGCTCATGGGGCATGTGACGGGTACACTTGACCCCTAGCCGTACTGACTAAGGAGCAACAGGCCTCACGCCTGGTGGTGAACTTGTGAGCTGGTAAGCTCCTGGCTCACGTACAAGGGAGTGAAGGTGCCTGTATTGGGTTTGCGTGGCAAGGTTTTGGTAGCGGGGGGGGCTACAGGGGTGGCTTCTGTGAGAAGCTGCTAGAAGCTTCCCCTATGTCCGATAAAGGTAATGCCAGTGGGTTCCACGACGGACCCGCCGCTGGCCAAGGCCAGCCAATCAGCAACAGTGGTAGCGCCTCTGGGATAACATATTTAAGAAAGGGAAAAGAAGTTACAGGGGAGTAGCAGTTGCAGCCAGAGAGAGGAGTGAGAAGATGTGAGAGGAACAGCTCTGCAGACACCAAGGTCAGTGAAGAAGGAGGGGGAGGAGGTGCTCCAGGCGCCGGAGCAGAGATTCCCCTGCAGCCTGTGGTGAAGACCATGGTGAGGCAGGCTGTCCCCCTGCAGCCCATGGAGGTCCACGGTGGAGCAGATATCTACCTGCAGCCCGTGGAGGACCCCACGCCGGAGCAGGGGGATGCCCGAAGGAGGCTGTGACCCCATGGGAAGCCCGCGCTGGAGCAGGCTCCTGGCAGGACCTGTGGCCCCGTGGCCCCGTGGCCCCGTGGAGAGAGGAGCCCATGCTGAAGCAGGTTTGCTGGCAGGACTTGCGACCCCGTGGGGGATCCACGCTGGAGCAGTCTCTTCCTGAAGGACTGCACCCTGTGGATGGGACCCACGCTGGAGCAGTTCATGAAGAACTGTAGCCCGTGGGAAGGACTCATGTTGGAGAAGTTCGTGGAGGACTGTCTCCCGTGGGAGGGACCCCACGCTGGAAGCAGGGGAAGAGTGTGAGGAGTCCTCCCCTGAGGAGGAAGGAGCAGCAGAAACAATGTGTGATGAACTGACCCAAACCCCCATTCCCCATCCCCTTGCGCCGCTCAGGGCGGGGAGGAGGTAGAGAAAATCAGGAGTAAAGTTAAGGCTGGGAAGAAGGGAGGGGTGGGGGGAAGGTGTTTTAAGATTTGGTTTTATTTCTCATTATCTTGCTCTGATTTGACTAGTAATAAATTAAAGTAATTTTTGCCCAAGCTGAGTCTGTTTTGTCCGTGACAGTAATTGCTGAGTGATCTCCCTGTCCTTATCTCGACCCATGAGCCTTTCGTTTTATTTTCTCCCCCTGTCCAGTTGAGGAGGGGAGTGATAGAGTGGCTTTGGTGGGCACCTGGCATCCGGCCAGGGTCAACCCACCACAGCGATGTTGCCTGTCACTCCCTCACTGGGCTGCTGGTTACTCTCTCCCTCCCCCATCATTCTTCTGTTTAAAGCCCCCATTATGAGGGCAGCCATCCTGGCCCATTTTCTCCCACTATTTCATGGTCACTACAGCCAAGGCTCACACTCGTTTTCACATCCCTGATCAGCACTCCCTCTTTTGCAAAGATCAGATGGAGGTGAGCATCACCTTTGGTTGCCTACCTGGCATCGTGCAAAGAGGTTTTACCAAGAGACCCCAGACACCTGCTGGACAGTAGGCATCCTGCTCTGCTTCCCTTCCAGTGAGTGTCAGGGTCTCTCAAGGCCCTAATGAGACCTGAGGTCATTGATCTGGAGACTTCCTTGAGTTGCTTACATGAGGCTTTGTCCAATTCCTTACCCTGATTGCAGTTGCTTTGTCTCCCACCGTGATATCACACCAGCAGGTCTCTTCTCTGACCCTCACCCACAAGGGCTCACCCAACCTATTCCACATCCCATAGAGAAGCTCCATACATACGACAAGCTCCTGCACACAGAGGACATTTGCCTCCTGATCATTCCAGCCCGTCTCTCCTCAGAAGCCTGTATGCACCATTGCAGCACCACTAGCAGTGTGAGCTGTCCCACCACTCCTCCCCATCGATTCCACTGATGGCAAAACTCTGTGATGGCACGTGGGACTCCAGCTCCTCCTGCCTGTACCCCAGGCTGAGGGCACTGGTGCGCCTTTGGGCTGCATCACCTCAGCTAGGGAACTGGGAACACGCTCAGGCTTGTCACAGGCCAACACAGTACCAAGTGCCCAAGACCCAGGAGGTGCAAATGCCTGCTTGAGACCAGAGCCACGCTGGAGTGGATGGCAGATGGCAAAGTAAAGGCACAGAAAGAGGAAATGCTGCTCTCCCCAAGGCCAGAGAGAAACTGGCCGGGATGTGCACCCTGGCAGGAGAGGGCTTTGCCGTCTGTGGGGTCTCTGCAGCCCCTGAGGGCCTGTGGTGGATGTCAAGCTGATCTCAAGGAAGGACAGTTGCTGCTGAAAATGTCCTTGAGCGTGGACATCCTGTGATCCAGGAACACTGTGACAATCCTTGGACTGTTCCTTGAGGGTATCATCAAGAGGGTGAGTAAAGGACTGTTGAAAGAAGAACCAGCAGAGTTTAGGAGTAGGCAAACGAGTGGAGATCCCCACGTGATGTCCTTCCTGTTCATGAACTGCCCTGCATCTACTGGATGGAGGTGGGTCAGACCTTGCCTCACTCCAGTGGCGAGAGAGTGGCTGGCCAAAAGAAACTGAATCTGTCTGAGATGCCATCTGGGGTGTCAGTCACCCACCCTCTCTGGACAGGGATGCCTTTCCTGTAGCTCCTGTGCTGTCCTGACCAGCCACACGCAGTTGTGCTGTACAGCCCTGGCATCTTCTGTAGCACTACAGGCCTGTGTTTTGGCCAGTGAGTAGCTGCCCTGGATTTAGTTAGGCAATGTCGGGATGTCCGTGAGACAACTGCAGATTACAGTCAGACGGCAATCGAGTATATACAGCTGATGGAGAAATAACATTTTAAAAAAGGACGAGCTATCCCTAGGGCACATGAATCCATTTGACCAGCTGCCTCCCTCAACAGGCTGTCCTGAACATCATGAGTAGGGAAAAGTGCAGTTTTCCTCAAGGTGGGCATCTGCTGTTGGCCAAAGGAATTCCCCACCAGCCTTCAAGGTGATGCCCCCAGATGCTGTTCTTTCTCTATGAACTGCTCCGTTGTTAGAGTTTGCGCTTGCCTGCACTTATCTTGGACCACCTCTGAGACTTCCACTGTCACCAGGTGCATGCATCTGAGAAGCTCACTCCTGGCCTCCATCTCCATTAATTTGCATGGGAGCTGAGACAAGGAGCTCACATGCAGATGCCTATTTTCTAAAATCACAGAAAGGCACACCTGAACTGAGGCAAGAGGAATCCCAGCTCCTGAGGGCTTGTGGCAGGCATGGGAGAGAGCTGAGTCTCCTTCCAGCCCCACGACTACAGACCCAGGATGAGATGCCTCGCTTGACTTAGTGGAATCCTCTCTCTCACCAGGGGTAAAGGAGATTCCTCCCTGCCACTGTCTGCGTATGCTGCTAATGCTGGGACACAGAAAGGTGACTCTCATGCCCAACTCTTTTTCTGAATAGGAGAAATGCCACTGCTGGAAAGAAGTGTCTCTCCCAGCTGAGGGAGGAACATCAGGGATTGCTTCAGCCTGTTTCACAGCAGGTTCCCCTGGAGCTCCAGGGACACCTTGAGGGAGCCAGAGGGGGCAGAGAAAGTGCTGCCTTGGGCTGGTCCTCTGCTGCTGAGCTGGGCCAGGCTCCTGGACAGAGGGAGCTCACGGCAAGTGGGCAGCACTGCAGAGAGACAGCTCTGCCCGGAGTAGCTCCTCTGCAAAGCGCAGCAGGGCTGAGGGCACTGCCTGCAGGCACCGAGGGGAGAGGAGCAAGGCAGAGAGAGGTTAGAGGCAATCTGTGGTGGGAGGATGCTGAGAGCTCACGGGAGAGAAATCTTCACAGTCCTTAACACGGTATGTTTCTGGCTGCAGGGCAAATCAGCTGCGGTTCCTGGAGGGATCTCTTAAAGCTGGCACATCGCACAGCCTGTGGGATCTTTCAGGAGGATTCTGACAGCGTCTCTAGTGGAGAAGAGGAGGACGTGCTGCAGAGCAGGGCTTCCCTGCTGCACCGTCAGAGGACAGGGTATGACCGCTGCTTCTCTCAGGACAGCTGCAGGACTGTGATAGCCAGGTGTGCAGCCATGGGTACCAGGGCTGTTCTTCAGAGCAGGGTCCTTCGCCCCAGGGGCTGTGTGCTGGGCAGGATCTGCTGCCTGCAGGGTCTGCACTCAGCCTGCCCAGGAGATCCGCACAGCACTGCAGGGAGAAGCTGTGGGTAGAAGGAGCAACCCCCGGCAGGGCAGGGCAAGGTCCTTGTGCTGTCGAGAGGGTGCTGCATGGTCAGGGCTGCTCACAGCTCCAGATCATCCTCAGGACTTTTCAGACGGACATCAAGGCAGGGGTTACCTCAAAAGAAAGTGTCTGCCCTTTGAGTTTTCTCCTCTTGGCTGGCTGAGTGGGCAGCGGGACATTTCTCGGGGGACTTTTTGCCTGGAAGGTAAAAGCAGCATTACTGTAAAGATAAGGAGCTTTCCTGAATCTGTGTTTTCCTTTCCAGCTCTGGAGGCTACAGATAACACCAGCATCACCTTTCAAGTTTCATCAGGGTTTTTCAGCTACTCTTTAGTCCCTGCACTCAGGGAGAGGCTGCAGGGAAGAGATGGGAGCACAGGGGCTGGAGTGAGGTCTGTGAGCACTGACAGGCAGGTGACGTGGAGCCCAGGAAACAGCTCCTGGCAGGACACTCCAGGCAGCAGAGACACGAGCAGGGAGAGAGGGAACTGCTAAGGGAAACCCTGTTGCCGGGAAGGTCTGGGCACCTCCTGCCACCCCCTGCAGTGCAGATGCCTTCCTTGAGCAACCCCCTCATCTCTCGTCCGTCACCCAGCACAGCTCTCGGCACTCATTGCTTGTGGGGTCTAGGCGGGAGTCTCCTCCTTGTCCACTTGACCGCAGAAGAGGTGACAGGCATCTCTGCTGCACATGCCATTCCCACTGACCACCAATGAGGCTGAGGATACTGTCCTGCGTTATCACCATCTGGGAGGTATTGTGCAGAGTTGCATAAAGGGAAGATCTTTCCCGAGCGCCAGTCTGTCTCTCTCCTTGCCTCTCTTGGCTGCTCTTGGCATTGCTGTCAGGCTCTCTGGAAATGGGAGTTTCAGCTGCAGAGTCACTGATCTTGTGGGTGTGTCCCATGGGAAAGAAGGGTCCAGCTTTCCTCTGACCTGGGGGCTGTGGGCAGTGCAGTCAGTGGAGCTAGGGAATGAGCTGACTCTCCCTTAATCAGATGCCGTGCTTAGGACATTTGGCTGTCTCCTTGGGGTGTTCTTCCAAGCTGTGAGCTGCCCTCTAGAATGCAAATCTTTCTCATAGCATCTGTGGGTTATCCGAAAGCCTCACGGAGAAGCACAGAGAATGCTACAATGGAGGAAATGCTGTTGGGTTGCTGAAACGAGCATAAATAGTCTGTCCTGGGCTAGAAGTGGGGTGTTGTGATCTTGAGAAAGGGTAAGACATCTGGTTTCTGCTCTCAGCAGTGTCTGATTTTTTTCAGGGTAACATGGGAGTGAGATCCTACTCCATCTCATGAAGGAGTAAGCACAGGGCAGCTGGGAACAAAACGCAGAGACAGACCAGCTCCTCTCACTCTGCACGAAGCCACAGCAATCCTCTTGCCTCGCAGGGCTCACTCCGTTCTCCCTGAGTGTGGCAGAAATGCTGAGGGTTTCTGACTTCCAAGAACAGTCCACAGGTGAGATGGAGCAATGCTTTAAAATAACCTCTCAAACTGCCTGCTGTCATACCCATTCCTTAGCACTGGGAGTGCAGACACTGACAAGCTCTTTTG
The DNA here is from genome assembly GCF_018139145.2 of Gymnogyps californianus. NCBI lineage: Eukaryota > Metazoa > Chordata > Aves > Accipitriformes > Cathartidae > Gymnogyps > Gymnogyps californianus. The sequence goes on from NC_059496.1 coordinate 1,321,051, forward strand.
TGTTAGGAGCAGTTTAACCTGGAAAAATTCAAACACCAGGACTGGCCCCTGCCCCACTGTTCCCATGAACCCACTGCTGCACAGCAGGGCTGACTCCTCGGCAGCCACTGGGCAAAGGCCTCCTCCCCACGGCACACTCAGCCCGCACTAACCAGAGCTCGAACCACAGAGCTGAAGGTCTCCTAGAAACAAAAAGGGTGGGTGTGTAGCTGAGGGTGGGGGTGGGTCCATGAAGGGGAGTCCAAGAGAAATGGCTTTGCTTTGCTCAGAGAAGTCTACCCTAACTTGTCACTGTCTTTTCCTCCTTCGACAGTGCCCCACGCTCAGAGAAAGCTAATGTCCAATGGCAGCTCCATCACCGAGTTCCTCCTCCTGGCATTGGCAGACACACGGGAGCTGCAGCTCTTGCACTTCTGGCTCTTCCTGGGCATCTACCTGGCTGCCCTCCTGGGAAACGGCCTCATCATCACCGCCATAGCCTGCGACCACCGCCTCTACACCCCATGTACTTCTTCCTCTCAACCTCTCCCTCCTTGACCTGGGCTCCATCTCCACCACTCTCCCAAAGCCATGGCCAATTCCCTCTGGGACACCAGGGCCATCTCCTACTTGGATGTGCTGCACAGTCTTTTTCTTTCTCTTCTTGATGGCAGGGGAGTATTGTCTTCTCACTGTCATGGCCTATGACCGCTACGTTGCCATCTGCAAACCCCTGCACTATGGGACCCTCCTGGGCACAGGCTCGTGTCCACATGGCAGCAGCTGCCTGGGGCAGTGGGTTCTCTACGCTGGCTGCACACTGTCATACATTTTTCACACCACTCTGCCAAGGCAATGCACTGAATCAGTTTTCTGTGAAATCCCCCAGATCCTCAAGCTCTCCTGCTCACCTCCTACTCAGGAAAGCTGGGCTGCTTCTCTTTGGTTTTTCTTTTATCTCAGGGTGCTTTGTTTTCATTCTGCTGTCCTATGTGCAGATCTTCAGGGCTGTGCTGAGGATCCTGTCTAAGCACGGACAGCACAAAGCCTTTTCCATGTGCCTTCTTCACATGGCCGTGGTCTCCCTGGTTTTGATCACTGCCATGTTTGCCTACCTGAAGCCCCCCTCCATCTTTTCGTCAGCTCTGGACCTGGTGCTGGCAGTGCTGTACTCGGTGGTACCTCCAGCAGTTGAACCCCCTCATCTACAGCATGAGGAACAAGGAGCTCACAGACACCGCTGAAGAACTGATTCAATTATTCTTCTGTCAGCAGCAGTAAGCTGCACGTGTCTCTTCACAAGTGATTTCCAATGTACCTCGGGAACCTCCTGTGCTTTGGGCATTTTGTCTGTGCTAACCAAGTTTATCCAGGAATGTCTGCATCACACCACTTCTCCAGGGGCATGAACGCAGCCTGTCTGACCCAGAGGCCTTTGTACTTGTTCTGGCACTACGGTACAGCTGGCCTCCCGTCTCACATCTCTGCAATAAAAGGGTATTTCCTCAGGGCCGGTGTCTGGAGGTTGGCTCTTCTTCCAAAGCTGAAGTGAAGGACAGGCTGCAGAAACTTCCACTTACAAAGCTGTGCTTGCTGTGCTCAAGTTCTCCGTGGGCTGAGGGGGGAGGACATGGGCCATGTGTTGGGAATGGGTGTGGGCTGAGCCTTCACATGTACATGCCCAGTGCCCCAGGAGGTGCTGAATGATCAGCAGGGATCTGCCTGGGATTGTCTCCTTGTGGTTTTGGGCACCACCACCCGCCTGCCCTGCAGACCAGCACAGCCAGCTCAGGGCCCTGGGGAGAGTGGCCACTCCTCCCAGCCAAGGGGAGAGGTAACTCCCCTGGTCTGAGTGGCCACACTCTCCTAATTAAGGACTGTATGCAGCTGGCCTTATTCGTGATCAACATGCTCTACTGGCTCCTACAGCATCCCTTGTAGCAACTATGGCCTTCTCCTCAGGGTCACTCCTCAGCCGGTCACCTCCAAGCTTGCCCTGATACACGGAGCTATTCTGCCCTGATGCAGGACTGGCCACTTCTCCTTGTAAAACCTGGTGAGGTTTCTGTTGGCCAAATCCCAGAGTTTCTCAAGGTCCCCATGAATGGAAGCTTCATTGTGTCAGCTCTTAATGTGTGTCTGTAGGTGGCTCACCCTGTCCTGTGGTGCCTCTGACAAGATGACAGCAGGAGGAATTGCAGGACATGACGGGTAATAAAAGGAAGTACTAGTTTAATGGATTTGCTGACCAAAGTCAGAATTCCCAATGCAGCCATCTCAGAAACACCAACAGAGGGCACGAGGCAAGCAAAGCCAGGGCCAGTGGGTAAAGGGAAACCAGAGGTGGGTTTCTTGTGTGAGAGGGTTTGAGGATGACCAAAGGGAAGAACTTGGGAGGGGGGAAACAGGGAAGAAGACAGTCAGAGGTGAAGCAAGGGGTACAAGCAGGGCTGTTTGTGGTCACCTTTCAAGTAGCCCTCAATCTGAGCAGGGAAATCAGCATGGCTGGGCACACCTCTGATGTGCCTGTACAGGAATGCACACAGCTTGGGGAGCAAACACTCTCACTTAGATTTCAGAGACACGGTCCAGATAGCTCACATCACTGGAGTGTGGCCATGGATGGAAGCCGCCTCTTTAGGAAGGATGGGGAAGGTCAGTGAGGAGGGAAAGTTGCAAGCAGCAGGAAAGCATGGAGCTCTGCCTAGTGACAGGTGATGAGCCGATGAGAGCTGATGGGTCAGGATTAGTGGGCAGACCAATGGGTGATGTTGTAGTTGGTATCTGCTATGGACCAACCATATTAGGAAGAAGCAACAGATGAGGCCTTCTTCAGACAAGCACAAGAAGCTTCTCATTCACAGGCCCTGGTCCTCATGGGGGACCTTACCCAGCTGGACATCTGCCTGAGGGGCAGCACAGCAGGGCACAAGACACTCAGGAGGTTTCTGGAGGGTACCAAGAACCTCCTGAGCATTCAGAGAGGGTGTTGGGAAAGCAAAAGCCCATCTTGTGTTCCATCGGGTAATTCAATCTGGATGTGAATGGCATCAAGAGAGGATTCAATGATGCCAGCAGTAAAAGGAAGGTTTGGGAAAATGTAGGCCTGCTGCTAGACAGGGCAGGGACCCTGGTGACAGAGAGCACAGAAAGGGTCAAGGTCCTCCACGCCTTCTTCTTCCTCTCTGAGTTTACTGGTAAGACCAACCTTCAGGAATCCCAGGCCTCCAAGACCAGAGGCAAGATGCACTCCAAGACCTGAGGGGATGCACTCATGAGTGCTGAGGAAGCTGGCTGATGTCATTGTAAGGCCACTTGAAATCCTATGTGAAAGGTCACGGCAATTTGTTGAGGTTCCTGAGGACTGGAAGACAGCAAATGGAAATGCTCTCTTGAAGCAGGGCAAGAAGGAGGATGCAGGGAGCTGTCAGCCTGTCTCCCTTTATACCCCTATAGACACTGCTGAGCAAGTATGGACTAGATAAGTGGAAAATGAGGTGAATTGAAAACTGACTGAATGGCTGGTCCCAGAGGCTTGTGTCCAGTGGCACAAAGTCCAGCTGGAGGATAGGCACCAGTGGTGTAACCCAAGGGTTGATACTGGGTCCCATTCTATTCAACCTTTCATGACAGTCCTGGATGATGGGACTGAGGGCATCCTGAGCAAGCTTGTGGATGATAGAAAATTGGGAGGTGTGCTGGTCTTGGATGGCATAGAGTTAGTTTTCTTCATAGTAGCTAGTATGGGGCCATGTTTTGGATTTGTGCGGAAAACAGTGTTTGCTAACACAGGGATGTTTTAGTCACTGCTGCAGTGAATACACAGAGTCAAGGCCTTTTCTGCTTCTCACACACCCACCAGCGAGTAGGCTGGGCATGCAGAAGAAGTTGGGAGGGGACACAGCTGGGACAGCTGAGCCCAACTGACCAAAGGGATATGCCATACCCTATGACGTCATGCTCAGCATAGAAAGCTGAGGGAAGAAGAAGGAAGGGGGGACGTTTGGAGTGATGGTGTTTGTCTTCCCAAGTAACCATTATGCGTGATGGAGCCCTGCTTTCCTGGAGATGGCTGAACACCTGCCAGCCAATGGGAAGTAGTGAATGAATTCCTTGTTTTGCTTTGCTTGCGTGCGCTTTTCCTTTACCTGTTAAACTGTCTTTATCTCAGCCCACGAGTTTTCTCACTTTTACTCTTCCAATTCTCTCCCCCATCCCAACGGGGGGGGAGGGAGTGAGCGGCTGTGTGGTGCTTAGTTGCTGGCTAGGGTTAAACCACAACAGGAGGAGTGGCTGATACACCAGCTGGTTGCCACTGCTGCTCTGAAGGACCTGGGCAGGCTGGAGAACTGGGCAGAGAGGAACCTCATGAAGTTCAAGCAAGGGAAACACAAAGTCCTGCCCCTAGGCAGGAATAACCCCACGGACCAGTACAGGCTGGGGGCTGACTGGCTGGAAAGCAGGTTTCGAGAGAAGGACCAGGGGGCCCTGGAGGGCAACAAGCTGCCCATGAGCCAGCAGTGTGGCTGTGTGGCAAAGTAGGCCTACAGCCTCCTGGGCTCCATTCAGGAGCGGTTTGCCAGCAGGTCGAGAGAGGTGATCCTTCCCCTCTAGTCAGCACTGGGGAAGCCCCATCTGGAGTGCTGTGTCCAGTGCTGGGCTGCCCACTACAAGAGAGACATGGCCTTACTGCAGCGAGTCCAGCAAAGGGCCACAAAGATTCTGAAGTCACACAAGCATCCTTCAGGAGGAGAGCCTGAGAGAGCTGGGACTTTTTAGCCTGCAGAAGGGAAGGCTCATGGGGATCTTATCAATGTGTATCAATACCTGATGGGAGGGAATGAAGAAGAGGGAGCCACATCTTCTCCCTGCTGCACAGTGACAGACAATGGGTAGAAACTGAAGCACAGGAACTTCCATCTCAATACAATAAAACACTTCTCTACTGGGAGGGTGGTTGATCACTGAACAGGTTGCCCAGAGAGGTTGTGGAGTCTCCATCCATGGAAATATTCAAAACCCAGCTGGATCCTGTACTGGAAACCCACTCTAGCTGATCCTGCTTGAGCAGTGGGGACTCGACTAGGCGATCTCCAGACGTACCACCAAGAAGGGTCAGAAGGGACCCATGGAGGTGTCTAGTGCTACTTATCTGCTCTGAGCAGGGAGAACATGTCAGCTAGAATGCATTGGTCAGTGCTTTCTCCACTTGAGTTTTGAAAATCTCTGGGCCCAGAGCCAGTACTAATCAACTATAAAGGTGATTTTTTTCCCCTTAAACCTCATTTGAAATTTCCCTTCCTGCTTCTTGTCCTCATTGTCTCTTGTCCTCTCTTTCCCTTCCTGACTGTCAGACAGATCCTCACCCCTACTCTGACCAAGGACAATCACAACCTACTCTCCAGATGTGGCCTCACTGGATCCCCTGTGACTGCAGCCAGCATGTGGTGGCCAGCTCCAAGCAGAGACACTCACTGGGGGTCCCTGCAGAGGCTCAGCGAAGGCCATGTCAAGACGCCAAGCACCTAACACCGAGGAACTATGGCGGAGCCTGTGGGCTGACACCAGGACATAGCTGGCGGCAGAAGGGGTGAGCAGAGAAGTCCTCCAGCAGCTCCTGCATACCTGGTCAGGGAGTAATGCACTTGGTGGTGCTCCTGAGAGAGGATGCTGGCATGGGAGGGGAAGTACTATAGAGCTGCGGTGCAGGGCACTGGGGCTCAGAACTAGGTCTGGGGCTCCCAGCAGGCAGTGCCAGTGGCTGCAGCCCCAAGAGAGCTCTGACCATGGAGAGAGCAGCAGCGAGTCTCATCCCAACTCTGGAGAGCTGCTCTGGCTGCAGAGGGGCAGCTGGGAGTGCTGGGGTCAATCTTGGCTGCCCCACACCTCCCACCCCAGGGTGTCTTTTGAGTCCCCGGAGCAATCCCACTGACTGGGGTGACAGCCCTGCCTGCCTGGGAATGGAGGGGAATTTGGGGTTTCCATCAGTGTGGGAGCTTCTTGGAGCATCGTGGCTTTTGTTCAGATCCCTGGTCTTGTCCCTGGGCTGGCCCAGCCCTGCATCCCTACAGGTGGCCCAGAGCTCTGCCCTGCAGGCACCACTCAGGACAGAGTGCATTCAGGCTGGGGAAACATCCTCCTGGCACAGTTCCCACAACAGACCTCAGTGCCCCGTTCCCCTGTGGCCGTCTGGCTTTGACTGCTCGCCCCAGCACCCGACCCCTTCCCTGCCTTGGCCATGGCCCATGTGAGGCTTTGCAGACAGCCCTGCTCTGGGGTCTGCCAGGCTCTGGGCATGTCTGAGCCCATGCAGGTCTGGGTGTTCCCCCAGTGCACACACTGAGCCCAGCAAGAGGACGGGGCTGGTCACATTTCAAAGATCAGCCCTCAGCTGGACCATGGTGAATGGCCAGGGCTGGAAATGGCTGCTCAGAGGAACTAGGACTACCCCGTCTACTGGGGTAAGGGACAGCGCATGGGGTGGAGGAGCTTTCTCAAGGACATGTGCTGGGCACAGAGACTGAGGGACAGCAGCAAACTCACAGGGCTGCTGAGTCATGCTTCCTTCAGTGCAAGCCCTGATGCAGGGTCCCAGCCTCCCTTTCGATGCCACCCTTGAGGAGGGGCGATGGCACTAAGAGATGGGTAGTTGTGAGCACCGGCCTTTCTTCATCCACTACCCAGGCCTGGTGGAGCACCAGCACAGTGAGGACTTCTGCCTCTGCACCATGAACATGCTTTAGGGCACCCACAGTCTGGGCATTGTCTTGGATTAGTGAACACTGGTATTTTTGTCTCTGAGGCAATTTCCAGCCTAGGTCATCTCTGTTCTGAGCTCTCCCTAACCCTCTGCTGATCTACCTGGCTGTTCCTGGCCCCCTCCCCATCATCCCATCCCTGCAGGGCCCCGAGCTGGCGGTGCTGCTCTGCAGAGCCATTTGGCTGTGGTGCCTGGGGTCACAGGGTGACTCCACACTGGCCTTGCTGGTCAGGGTGGGAAGCAGCTCCAGCTGGATGGGGAGCACTGCTGCTAATTCCCCAGTGCACTGGGGAGATCCCAGTTTATTACAGAGAGCCTGTGTGGGAGTCAGCTCCGCCCCAGTGTTAGACACACTCTTACACAGGCTCCAGGTGAGACAGAGCAGGTTCATGCCTCTGGACAAGTGAGACAAATCCAAACATTTGTCTGCGAACATGATCACCACAAGTAACAATAACGATAATGTTAATGAATGACTGGTAACAGTAACGATGATACATCAAAAGCACCCATTTGGGATGGGATATCCTGGGAGTCGTTTGTGAGAGGGATGGGGAGTTTATCACTATTGCAAAACCTTTCATGTAAGCCCTTTCCTAACTGCATCCTTGAGCTCCTGGTTCCTCATGCTGTAGATGAGGGTGTTCACTGCTGGAGGCACCACCGAGTGCAGCACTGCCAGCACCAGATCCAGGGGTGGGCAGGAGATGGAGGGGGCTTCAGGTGCTGAGAAACAGGGAGATCAGGGCCAGGTGAGGAGGCAGGTGGAA
>NC_059496.1:1329059-1358209 GCF_018139145.2 Gymnogyps californianus
CAGCTCTTAGTACTTCCCCTCCCATGCCAGCATCTTCTCTCAGGAGCACCACCAAGTGCATTACTCCCTGACCAGGTATGCAGAGGAGCTGCTGGAGGACTTCTCTGCTCACCCCTTCTGCCGCCAGCTCTGTCCCGGTGTCAGCCCACAGGCTCCGCCATAGTTCCTCGGTGTTAGGTGCTTGGCGTCTTGACATGGCCTTCGCTGAGCCTCTGCAGGGACCCCCAGTGAGCGTCTCTGCTTGGAGCTGGCCACCACATGCTGGCTGCAGTCACAGGGGATCCCGTGAGGCCACATTTGGAGAGTAGGTTGTGATTGTCCTTGGTCAGAGTAGGGGTGAGGATCTGACAGTCAGGAAGGGAAAGAGAGGACAAGAGACAATGAGGACAAGAAGCAGGAAGGGAAATTTCAAATGAGGTTTAAGGGAAAAAAAATCACCTTTATAGTTGATTAGTACTGGCTCTGGGCCCAGAGGTTTTCAAAACTCAACTGGAGAAAGCACTGACCAATGCATTCTAGCTGACATGTTCTCCCTGCTCAGAGCAGATAAGTAGCACTAGACACCTCCATGGGTCCCTTCTGACCCTTCTTGGGTATGTCTGGAGATCGCCTAGTCGAGTCCCCACTGCTCAAGCAGGATCAGCTAGAGCGGGTTTCCCAGTAGAGGATCCAGCTGGGTTTTGAATATTTCCATGGATGGAGACTCCACAACCTCTCTGGGCAACCTGTTCCAGTGATCAACCACCCTCCCAGTAGAGAAGTGTTTTATTGTATTGAGATGGAAGTTCCTGTGCTTCAGTTTCTACCCATTGTCTGTCACTGTGCAGCAGGGAGAAGATTGTGGCTCCCTCTTCTTCATTCCCTCCCATCAGGTATTGATACACATTGATAAGATCCCCATGAGCCTTCCCTTCTGCAGGCTAAAAAGTCCCAGCTCTCTCAGGCTCTCCTCCTGAAGGATGCTTGTGTGACTTCAGAATCTTTGTGGCCCTTTGCTGGACTCGCTGCAGTAAGGCCATGTCTCTCTTGTAGTGGGCAGCCCAGCACTGGACACAGCACTCCAGATGGGGCTTCCCCAGTGCTGACTAGAGGGGAAGGATCACCTCTCTCGACCTGCTGGCAAACCGCTCCTGAATGGAGCCCAGGGGGCTGTAGGCCTGCTTTGCCACACAGCCACACTGCTGGCTCATGGGCAGCTTGTTGCCCTCCAGGGCCCCCTGGTCCTTCTCTCGAAACCTGCTTTCCAGCCAGTCAGCCCCCAGCCTGTACTGGTCCGTGGGGTTATTCCTGCCCAGGGGCAGGACTTTGTGTTTCCCTTGCTTGAACTTCATGAGGTTCCTCTCTGCCCAGTTCTCCAGCCTGCCCAGGTCCTTCAGAGCAGCAGTGGCAACCAGCTGGTGTATCAGCCACTCCTCCTGTTGTGGTTTAACCCTCCAGCAACTAAGCACCACACAGCCGCTCACTCCCTCCCCCCCGTTGGGATGGGGGAGAGAATTGGAAGAGTAAAAGTGAGAAAACTCGTGGGCTGAGATAAAGACAGTTTAACAGGTAAAGGAAAAGCCGCACGCAAGCAAAGCAAAACAAGGAATTCATTCACTACTTCCCATTGGCAGGCAGGTGTTCAGCCATCTCCAGGAAAGCAGGGCTCCATCACATAATGGTTACTTGGGAAGACAAACACCATCACTCCAAACGTCCCCCCTTCCTTCTTCTTCCCTCAGCTTTCTATGCTGAGCATGACATCATAGGGTATGGCATATCCCTTTGGTCAGTTGGGCTCAGCTGTCCCAGCTGTGTCCCCTCCAACTTCTTCTGCATGCCCAGCCTACTCGCTGGTGGGGTGTGAGAGGCAGAAAAGGCCTTGACTCTGTGTAAGCACTGCTCAGCAGTGACTAAAACATCCCTGTGTTAGCAACACTGTTTTCTGCACAAATCCAAAACATAGCCCCATACTAGCTACTATGAAGAAAACTAACTCTATCCATCCAAAAGCACACCTCCCAATTTTCTATCATCCACAAGCTTGCTCAGGATGCCCTCAGTCCCATCATCCAGGACTGTCATGAAAGGTTGAATAGAATGGGACCCACTGGTGCCTATCCTCCAGCTGGACTTTGTGCCACTGGACACAAGCCTCTGGGACCAGCCATTCAGTCAGTTCTCAGTTCACCTCATTTTTTACTTATCTAGTCCATACTTGCTCAGCTTGTCTATAGGGGTATAATGGGAGACAGGCTGACAGCTCCCCGCATCCTCCTTGCCCTGCTTCAAGAGAGGATTTCCATTTGCTGTCTTCCAGTCCTCAGGAACCTCACCAAATCACCCTGACCTTTCGAACAGGATTTCAAGTGGCCTTACAATGACATCAGCTGGCTTCCTCAGCACTCATGAGTGCATCCCCTCAGGTCCCAAGGACTTATGCATGCAGTTAATGTTCCCTAAGTTCCTGAGACTCCTGCACCAAGGGCAGGTCTCCTTGCTCCTTGCCTCTGGTCTTGGGGGCCTGGGATTCCTGAAGGTTGGTCTTACCTGTAAACTCAGAGAGGAAGAAGGCGTGGAGGACCTTGGCCCTTTCTGTGCTCTCTGTCACCAGGGTCCCTGCCCCATCTAGCAGCAGGCCTACATTTTCCCAAGCCTTCCTTTTACTGCTGGCATTGTTGTTGAATCCTCTCTTGATGCCATTCACATCCAGATTGAATTACCCGATGGAACGCGAGATGGGCTTTGGCTTTCCCAGCACCCTCTCTGAATGCTCAGGAGGTTCTTGGTGCCCTCCAGAAACCTCCTGAGTGTCTTGTGCCCTGCTGTGCTGCCCCTCAGGCAGATGCCCAGCTGGGTAAGGTCCCCCATGAGGACCAGGGCCTGCGAATGAGAAGCTTCTTGTGCTTGTCTGAAGAAGGCCTCATCTGTTGCTTCTTCCTAATATGGTTGGTCCATAGCAGATACCAACTACAACATCACCCACATTGGTCTGCCCACTAATCCTGACCCATCAGCTCTCATCTGGCTCATCACCTGTCACTAGGCAGAGCTCCATGCTTTCCTGCTGCTTGCAACTTTCCCTCCTCTCTGACCTTCCCCATCCTTCCTAAAGAGGCAGCTTCCATCCATGGCCACACTCCAGTGATGTGAGCTATCTGGCCGTGTCTCTGAAATCTAAGTGAGAGTGTTTGCTCCCCAAGCTGTGTGCATTCCTGTACAGGCACATCAGAGGTGTGCCCAGGCATACTGATTTCCCTGCTCAGATTGAGGGCTACTTGAAAGGTGACCACAAACAGCCCTGCTTGTACCCCTTGCTTCACCTCCGACTTTTCTTCCCTGTTTCCCCCTCCCAAGTTCTTCCCTTTGGTCATCCTCAAACCCTCTCACACAAGAAACCCATGGTTTCCCTTTACCCACTGGCCCTGGCTTTGCTTGCCTCGTGCCCTCTGTTGGTGTTTCTGAGATGGCTGCATTGGGAATTCTGACTTTGGTCAGCAAATCCATTAAACTAGTTTATTACCCGTCATGTCCTGCAATTCCTCCTGCTGTCATCTTGTTAGAGGCACCACAGGACAGGGTGAGACCTACAGACACACATTTACAGCTGACACAATGAAGCTTCCATTCATGGGGACCTTGAGAAACTCTGGGATTTGGCCAACAGAAACCTCACCAGGTTTTACAAGGAGAAGTGGCCAGTCCTGCATCAGGGCAGAATAGCTCCGTGTATCAGGGCAAGCTTGGAGGTGACCGGCTGAGGAGTGACCCTGAGGAGAAGGCCATAGTTGCTACAAGGGATGCTGTAGGAGCCAGTAGAGCATATTGACCATGAATAAGGCCAGCTGCATACAGTCCTTAATTAGGAGGAGTGTGGCCACTCAGGAGTTACCTCTCCCCTTGACTCATCAGTGGTGTGGCCACATCTGGAATAATGTGTCCTGGTGTGGGGCTCCATGTTGTGCAGGAGTGGGAAGGAACTGGAGAAGGTTGAGAGGATGTCTGCCAAGATGGACTTAAGGGGCTGAATCACATGAGTTGTGAAATGGATTCCTGTGTAGAGGAAAGAGCATGAGAAAGGAAAAATTTGAGAGTCTGAGACTGGGCATGAAGAAAAATGAGATGTCACTTGAAGGGGAGTGCCATGGTGCAACAGGTCACCGAGGGCAGTAAGGGGTGTGTCTGTGATGAGCCAATGGCTTTGTGTTTCAAAGGCATCAGTACAGGTAGGAACATGCGAGGGTGAGAGCAAGGTGGGGAAGTTAGGATAGTGTGTCGACAGCCTGCAGGGAAAGAGGAGCAGGCATGGGACAGTGTAGGACATCCTGTGGTGGAGATGGCTGACAGCGCTAGCTGTACAAGAACTGATTTTGACAGAGAGATAGGAAGGGATAGCTATAAACACAATGAAGGAGCTGATTAAGGAGTTAATCTGACTTGTGAAAGATGGGGCAAGTTTCTGATTTCCTGAAGCTCAAAGCAGCAACCAGATACTTGGGAAGTATGTGAATGAAGCAAGGCAAGGAGGAAATGTCTCCGCAGCACAAGACTCCTGGCCCAGGGGCTCCTCAGGCTCCTCCTGCTGCCCCTGCGACAGAACAGCCTGTCTCAAGCTGCTGCATGCAGAAAGAAGTTTCTCTTTGTAATTTCTTCCCCCCGTAAGCACAGAGTTGCTTCTTTCTTCTTCTCCAGGGAATTCCCCATCCCCAGAGAGCCTTTCCCCAGGGCAGGCGGGTGGTGTTTGCCCGAAACCAACGAGGAGACAATCCCAGGCAGATCCCTGCTGATCATTCAGCACCTCCTGGGGCACTGGGCATGTACATGTGAAGGCTCAGCCCAGGCCCATTCCCAAACACATGGCCCCATGTCCTCGTCCCCTCAGCCCACGGAGAACTTGAGCACAGCAGTACAGCTTTGTAAGTGGAAGTTTCTGCAGCCTGTCCTTCACTTCAGCTTTGGAAGAAGAGCCCAACCTCCAGACACCGGCCCTGAGGAAATACCCTTTTATTGCAGAGATGTGAGACGGGAGGCCAGCTGTACCGTAGTGCCAGACACACGTACAAAGGCCTCTGGGTCAGACAGGCTGGGTTCATGCCCCTGGAGAAGTGGTGTGGATGCAGACATTCCTGGATAAACTTGGTTCACAGATAAAATGCCCAAAGCACAGGAGGTTCTTTGAGGTACATTGGAAATCACTTGTGAAGAGACACGTGCAGCTTACTGCTGCTGACAGAAGAATAATTGAATCAGTTTCTTCAGGGTGTCTTTGAGCTCCTTGTTCCTCATGCTGTAGATGAGGGGGTTCACTGCTGGAGGTACCACCGAGTACAGCACTGCCAGCACCAGGTCCAGAGCTGGTGAAAAGATGGAGGGGGGCTTCAGGTAGGCAAACATGGCAGTGATCAAAACCAGGGAGACCACAGCCATGTGAGGAAGGCACATGGAAAAGGCTTTGTGCTGTCCGTGCTTAGACGGGATCCTCAGCACAGCCCTGAAGATCTGCACATAGGACAGCAGAATGAAAACAAAGCACCCTGAAGATAAAGAAAAACCAAAGAGAAGCAGCCCAGCTTTCCTGAGGTAGGAGTGTGAGCAGGAGAGCTTGAGGATCTGGGGGATTTCACAGAAGAACTGGTTAAGGGCATTGCCTTGGCAGAGTGTAGTGAAAATGTATTGACAGTGTGCAGCACAGCGTAGAGAAACCCACTGCCCCAGGCAGCTGCTGCCATGTGGACACAAGCCCTGCTGCCCAGGAGGGTCCCATAGTGCAGGGGTTTGCAGATGGCAACGTAGCGGTCATAGGCCATGACAGTGAGAAGACAATACTCCCCTACCATCAAGAAGAGAAAGAAAAAGACCTGTGCAGCACATCCCAAGTAGGAGATGGCCCTGGTGTCCCAGAGGGAATTGGCCATGGCTTTGGGGAGAGTGGTGGAGATGGAGCCCAGGTCAAGGAGGGAGAGAGAAGGAAGAAGTACATGGGGGTGTAGAGGCGGTGGTCACAGGCTACGGTGGTGATGATGAGGCCATTGCCCAGGAGGGCAGCCAGGTAGATGCCCAGGAAGAGCCAGAAGTGCAAGAGCTGCAGCTCCCGTGTGTCTGCGAATGCCAGGAGGAGGAACTCGGTGATGGAGCTGCCATTGGACATTAGCTTTCTCTGAGCGTGGGGCACTGTCAAAGGAGGAAAAGACAGTGAACAGTTAGGGTAGACTTCTCTGAGCAAAAGCAAGCATTTCTCTTGGACTCCCCTTCATGGACCCACCCCCACCCCTCAGCTACACACCCACCCTTTTTGTTTTCTAGGAGACCTTCAGCTCTGTGGCTCGAGCTCTGGTTCGTGCTGGCTGAGTGTGCCGTGGGGAGCAGGGCCTTTGCCCAGTGGCTGCCGAGGAGTCAGCCCTGCTGTGCAGCAGTGGGTTCATGGAACAGTGGGGGCAGGGCCAGTCCTGGTGTTTGAATTTTCCAGGTTAAACTGCTCCTAACACAAAAGAGCTTGTCAGTGTCTGCACTCCCAGTGCTAAGGAATGGGTATGACAGCAGGCAGTTTGAGAGGTTATTTTTAAAGCATTGCTCCATCTCACCTGTGGACTGTTCTTGGAAGTCAGAAACCCTCAGCATTTCTTGCACACTCAGGGAGAACGGAGTGAGCCTGCGAGGCAAGAGGATTGCCTGTGGCTTTGTGCAGATGAGAAGAGCTGGTCTGTCTCTGCATTTTGTTCCCAGCTGCCCTGTGCTTACTCCTTCATGAGATGGAGTAGGTTCTCACTCCCATGTTACCCTGAAAAAAATCAGACACTGCTGAGAGCAGAAAGATCCACTGCAGACGAGCAGATGTCTTACCCTTTCTCAAGATCGCAGCACCCCACTTCTAGCCCAGGACAGACATTTATGCTCGTTTCAGCAACCCAACAGCATTTCCTCCATTGTAGCATCCTGCGCTTCTCTGTGAGGCTTTCAGATAACCCACAGATGCTAGAGAAAGATTTGCATTCTAGAGGGCAGCTCACAGCTTGGAAGGACACCCCAAGGAGACAGCCAAATGTCCTAAGCATGGCATCTGATTAAGTCAGCTCATTCCCTAGCTCCACTGACTGCACTGCCACACCCCCCAGTCAGAGGAAAGCTGGGACCTTCTTCCGTGGACACACCCACAAGATCAGTGACTCTGCAGCTGAAACTCCCATTTCCAGAGAGCCTGACAGCAATGCCAAGAGCAGCCAAGAGAGCAAGGAGAGAGACAGACTGGCGCTCGGGAAAGATGTCCCTTTATGCAACTCTGCACAATACCTCCCAGACGGTGATAACGCAGGACAGTATCCCTCAGCCTCATTGGTGGTCAGTGGGAAATGGGCATGTGGCAGCAGAGATGCCTGTCACCTCTTCTGCGGGTCAAGTGGACAAGGAGGAAACTCCCGCCCTAGACCCCACAGCAAGGAGGGCCGAGAGCTGTGCTGGGTGACGGACGAGAGATGAGGGGTTGCTCAAGGAAGGCATCTGCACTGCAGGGGTGGCCAGGAGGTGCCCAGACCTTCCCGCAACAGGGTTTCCCTTAGCAGTTCCCTCTCTCCCTGCTCGTGTCTCTGCTGCCTGGAGGTGTCCCTGCCGGGAGCTGTTTCCTGGGCTCCATGTCACCTGCCTGTCAGTGCTCACAGACCTCACTCCAGCCCCTGTGCTCCCATCTCTTCCCTGCAGCCTCTCCCTGAGTGCTGGGACTAAAGAGTAGCTGAAAAACCCTGATGAAACTTGAAAGGTGATGCTGGTGTTTATCTGTAGCTCCAGAGCTGGAAAGGGAAAACACAGATTCAGGAAAGCTCCTTATCTTTACAGTAATGCCTGCTTTTACCTTCCAGGCAAAAAGTACCCCGAGAAATGTCCTGCTGCCCACTCAGCCAGCCAAGAGGAGAAAAGTCAAAGGGCAGACACCTTTCTTTTGAGGCAACCCCTGCCTTGATGTCCGTCTTGAAAAGTCCTGAGGATGATCTGGAGCTGTGAGCAGCCCTGACCCATGCAGCACCCTCTCGACAGCACAAGGACCTTGCCCTGCCCTGCCGGGGGTTGCTCCTTCTACCCACAGCTTCTCCTGCAGTGCTGTGCGGATCTCCTGGGCAGGCTGAGCGCAGACCCTGGCAGGCAGCAGAGTCCCTGCCCAGCACACAGCCCCTGGGGCGAAGGGACCCTGCTCTGAAGAACAGCCCTGGGTACCCATGGCTGCACACCCAGCTTCACAGTCCTGCAGCTGTCCCTGAGAGAAGGCAGCGGTCATACCTGTCCTCTGACGGTGCAGCAGGAAAGCCCTGTTCTGCAGCACGTCC
Source organism: Gymnogyps californianus (assembly GCF_018139145.2). NCBI lineage: Eukaryota > Metazoa > Chordata > Aves > Accipitriformes > Cathartidae > Gymnogyps > Gymnogyps californianus. Next base: position 1,337,351 of record NC_059496.1, read on the forward strand.
TCCTCTTCTCCACTAGGAGAAGCTGTCAGAATCCTCCTGAAAGATCCCACAGGCTGTGTGATGTGCCAGCTTTAAGAGATCCCTCCAGGAACCGCAGCTGATTTGCCCTGCAGCCAGAAACATACCATGTTAAGGACTGTGAAGATTTCTCTCCCGTGAGCTCTCAGCATCCTCCACCACAGATTGCCTCTAACCTCTCTCTGCCTTGCTCCTCTCCCCTCGGTGCCTGCAGGCAGTGCCCTCAGCCCTGCTGCGCTTTGCAGAGGAGCTACTCTGGGGCAGAGCTGTCTCTCTGCAGTGCTGCCCACTTGCCGTGAGCTCCCTCTGTCCAGGAGCCTGGCCCAGCTCAGCAGCAGAGGACCAGCCCAAGGCAGCACTTTCTCTGCCCCTCTGGGCTCCTCAAGGTGTCCCTGGAGCTCCAGGGAACCTGCTGTGAACAGGCTGAAGCAATCCCTGATGTTCCCTCCCTCAGCTGGGGAGAGACACTTCTTTCCAGCAGTGGCATTTCTCCTATTCGGAAAAGAGTTGGGCATGAGAGTCACCTTTCTGTGTCCCAGCATTAGCAGCATACGCAGACAGTGGCAGGGAGGAATCTCCTTTACCCCTGGTGAGAGAAAGGATTCCACTAAGTCAAGCGAGGCATCTCATCCTGGGTCTGTAGTTGTGGGGCTGGAAGGGGACTCAGCTCTCTCCCATGCCTGCCACAAATCTCAGGAGCTGGGATTCCTCTTGCTCAGTTCAGGTGTGCCTTTTCTGTGATTTTAGAAAATAGGCATCTGCATGTGAGCTCCTTGTCTCAGCTCCCATGCAAATTAATGGAGATGGAGGCCAGGAGTGAGCTTCTCAGATGCATGCACCTGGTGACAGTGGAAGTCTCAGAGTGGTCCAAGATAAGTGCAGGCAAGCGCAAACTCTAACAACGGAGCAGTTCATAGAGAAAGAACAGCATCTGGGGGCATCACCTTGAAGGCTGGTGGGGAATTCCTTTGGCCAACAGCAGATGCCCACCTTGAGGAAAACTGCACTTTCCCTACTCATGATGTTCAGGACAGCCTGTTGAGGGAGGCAGCTGGTCAAATGGATTCATGTGCCCTAGGGATAGCTCAGTCCTTTTTTAAAATGTTATTTCTCCATCAGCTGTATATACTCGATTGCCATCGACTGTAATTGCAGTTGTCTCACGGACATCCCAACATTGCCTAACTAAATCCAGGGCAGCTACTCACTGGCCAAACACAGGCCTGTAGTGCTACAGAAGATGCCAGGGCTGTAGAGCACAACTGCATGTGGCTGGTCAGGACAGCACAGGAGCTACAGGAAAGGCATCCCTGTCCAGAGAGGGTGGGTGACTGACACCCCAGATGGCATCTCAGACAGATCCAGTTCTTTTGGCCAGCCACTCTCTCGCCACTGGAGTGAGGCAAGGTCTGACCCACCTCCATCCAGTAGATGCAGGGCAGTTCATGAACAGGAAGGACATCACGTCGGGATCTCCACTCGTTTGCCTACTCCTAAACTCTGCTGGTTCTTCTTTCAACAGTCCTTTACTCACCCTCTTGATGATACCCTCAAGGAACAGTCCAAGGATTGTCACAGTGTTCCTGGATCACAGGATGTCCACACTCAAGGACATTTTCAGCAGCAACTGTCCTTCCTTGAGATCAGCTTGGCATCCACCACAGGCCCTCAGGGGCTGCAGAGACCCCACAGACGGCAAAGTCCTCTCCTGCCAGGGTGCACATCCCCAGCCAGTTTCTCTCTGGCCTTGGGGAGAGCAGCGTTTCCTCTTTCTGTGCCTTTACTTTGCCATCTGCCATCCACTCCAGTGTGGCTCTGGTCTCAAGCAGAGCATTTGCACCTCCTGGGTCTTGGGCACTCGGTACTGTGTTGGCCTGTGACAAGCCTGAGCGTGTTCCCAGTTCCCTAGCTGAGGTGATGCAGCCCAAAGGTGCACCAGTGCCCTCAGCCTGGGGTACAGGCAGGAGGAGCTGGAGTCCCACGTGCCACCACAGAGTTTTGCCATCAATGGAATCGATGGGGAGGAGTGGTGGGGACAGCTCACACTGCTAGTGGTGCTGCAATGGTGCATACAGGCTTCTCAGGAGAGACGGGCTGGAATGATCAGGAGGCAAATGTCCTCTGTGTGCAGGAGCTTCTCGTATGTATGGAGCTTCTCTATGGGATGTGGAATAGGTTGGGTGAGCCCTTGTGGGTGAGGGTCAGAGAAGAGACCTGCTGGTGTGATATCACGGTGGGAGACAAAGCAACTGCAATCAGGGTAAGGAATTGGACAAAGCCTCATGTAAGCAACTCAAGGAAGTCTCCAGATCAATGACGTCAGGTCTCATTAGGGCTTGAGAGACCTGACACCACTGGAAGGGAAGCAGAGCAGGATGCCTACTGTCCAGCAGGTGTCTGGGGTCTCTTGGTAAAACCTCTTGCACCGATGCCAGGTAGGCAACCAAAGGTGATGCTCACCTCCATCTGATCTTTGCAAAAGAGGGAGTGCTGATCAGGATGTGAAAACGAGTGTGAGCCTTGGCTGTAGTGACCATGAAATAGTGGGAGAAAAATGGGCCAGGATGGCTGCCCTCATAATGGGGGCTTTAAAACGAAGAAATGATGGGGAGGGAGAGAGTAACCAGCAGCCCAGTGAGGGAGTGACAGGCAACATTGCTGTGGTGGGTTGACCCTGGCCGGATGCCAGGTGCCCACCAAAGCCGCTCTATCACTCCCCTTCCAACAACTGGACAGGGGAGAAAAATAAAACGAAGGCTCATGGGTTGAGATAAGGACAGGGAGATCACTCAGCAATTACTGTCACGGGCAAAACAGACTCAACTTGGGCAAAAATTTCTTTAATTTATTACTAGTCAAATCAGAGCAAGATAATGAGAAATAAAACCAAATCTTAAAACACCTTCCCCCCACCCCTCCCTTCTTCCCAGCCTTAACTTTACTCCTGATTTTCTCTACCTCCTCCCCGTCCTGAGCGGCGCAAGGGGATGGGGAATGGGGGGAACTGACCCAAAGGGTCAGTTCATCACACGTTGTTTCTGCCGCTCCTTCCTCCTCAGAGGGACGACTCCTCACACTCTTCCCCTGCTCCAGCGTGGGGGGTCCCTCCCACGGGACAGTCCTCCACGAACTTCTCCAACATGAGTCCTTCCCACGGGCTACAGTTCTTCACGAACTGCTCCAGCGTGGTCCCATCCACAGGGTGCAGTCCTTCAGGAAGAGACTGCTCCAGCATGGGTCCCCCGCGGGGTCACAAGTCCTGCCAGGAAACCTGCTTCAGCGTGGGCTCCTCTCTCCACGGGGCCACGGGGCCACAGGTCCTGCCAGGAGCCTGCTCCAGTGCGGGCTTCCACGGGGTCACAACCTCCTTCAGGCATCCACCTGCTCCGGCATGGGGTCCTCCACGGGCTGCAGGTAGATATCTGCTCCACCGTGGACCTCCATGGGCTGCAGGGGGACAGCCTGCCTCACCATGGTCTTCACCACGGGCTGCAGGGGAATCTCTGCTCTGGCGCCTGGAGCACCTCCTCCCCCTCCTTCTTCCCTGACCTTGGTGTCTGCAGAGCTGTTCCTCCCACATCTTCTCACTCCTCTCTCTGGCTGCAACTGCTACTCCCCTGTAACTTCTTTTCCCTTTCTTAAATATGTTATCCCAGAGGCGCTACCACTGTTGCTGATTGGCTCGGCCTTGGCCAGCGGCGGGTCCATCGTGGAACCCACTGGCATTACCTTTATCGGACATAGGGGAAGCTTCTAGCAGCTTCTCACAGAACCACCCCTGTAGCCCCCCCCACTACCAAAACCTTGCCATACAAACCCAATACAGGCACCTTCACTCCCTTGTACGTGAGCCAGGAGCTTACCAGCTCACAAGTTCACCACCGGGCGTGAGGTCTGTTGCTCCTTAGTCAGCCTGAACCAAAGTACGGCTAGGGGTCAAGTGTACCCATCACATGCCCCATGAGCTGACCTTGCTCTCTTTTGCAAGAAAGAAGAAGATAGGAGGACTCAGTTTGCACTATCTAAGCCAGCCAGTGGGAAAGAAAGAAGTAATTACATTGGGGGAGGGGAGTTGGAGGGGGGTCGGATTAGGAGAAGGAAAGAAGGGGCAAGTAATGATTTCGTGTTAAAAAATTGGAAACTGAGACCAGCTTGTGTACCTTTCTTCTGAAGAAGGATCTAGGTTTTTTTTTCAGAGGGGCTGACCCTATCAGACTAGCTTTCACAGTTCCCCTCTGCTAGAAAGCCCAGAGAACATGAGGGATGGGATTCATCTACTCGGGTTTAGACATGTCCTGTGGAAGGGCTTTATTCAGCTGCCCACTTCTCACTGCCAATATGGAGATGCCCTGAGGAATCCCAGACATGCAGGAATCCCACCGTTCAGCTTGGCTGGGTAATGGAAGAGAGAACAGCGTGTTCAGAGTAAGTTTTCTCCCACTCTTGGGCAGGTGTGGCATTTCAACAGCTCCCACTTACAGGATCACAATTGTGTTGACGCTAAAGAAGGAAGAAAGCCAGGGAACGTTTTTTACACTTTTCAACACCAGTCCTGTATTTCCTTAAGACACAGATTCCCTTCTCCCCTTCTCATTCCACAAACAGTCCCAAGATTCTGCACTTCTAAAGATACAGCTGGTACACAAAATATGCGCTTACGAGTGGTCCACACTTGATCAAAAGAGATCCACAACCTGTTTATTCCTGGTGGATCTCAACTAGTATGAGCGCTCGATGCAGACCACAGTTTTTCTGAGTGCATTTCCTAGAGCGCCCTTGACCTCCTGTTCCGCAGGCTGTAGAGGAGTGGATTGACCATGGGTGTGAGGATGGTGTAGAAAAAGGAGAGCGCTTTATTGAGCTGCCTCAGTGAGGCTGTCCTGGGTATCATAGAGACAACGATGAGGGTACCATAGAAAACAGTGACCACGATGAGGTGAGAGGAGCAGGTGGAGAAGGCCTTCTGCCTACCATGGTGGTTGGAATCCTCAGGATCACAGCTATGATGCAGATATAGGATAGCAATGTGAATACAAATGGGAAGACTACATCCAGGAAGCAGATGATGAAAAGTAACCAGTCTAAGCACTGTGGTGTCACTGCAGGCAAGCTCCAGCAATGGGCAAAATCACAGAAGAAGTGATCAATTGCATTGGACCACAGAACTGTAACTTGGAAAATTGTCCAGTGACTATGGTAGACATTAGTAATCCTGCTAGCCAGGACCCAGCTGCCAGCTGGAGGCAGACCTTCCAGTTCATGAGGCTTGCATAGAGCAGGGGTTGACATATGGCCAAGTACCGATCATAGGACATGGTGGCCAGAAGGTAACACTCAGTACCTGCAAAACAGCCAAAGAAAAAGAACTGTGTCATGCAGCCTCGAGCAGAAATGCTTCTGTCCCTGGTTAGGAAGTTGGCCAGCAGCCTGGGCAGGATAGTGGAGGTATAGCAGATTTCCACACTGGAGAAATTCCCCAGGAAGACGTACATGGAGTGTGAAGATGCCGATCTGCCACCACCAGCACAACAATGAGGATGTTGCCAAACACGGTCACCATGTAGATCATGAGAGAGAGGAGAAAGAGAGGCATCTGAAGCTTGGGGACATTACTCAGTCCCAGCAGGAGGAACTCCACTGGTGATGTCCGGTTGTCCCATTCCTCTTTCTCCATGAAGTGCTGTAGGACCTTCTTTTTCCCACTTGGCAGGAAGGGAAGCTGAGGAAGGGCATGCGCTTCTGTGTTTGTTGTAAAAAGGAGTTGGGAAGAAATCCCTGCCAGAAACAACATGGAGGTTTTTCCTCATTTGACTGAAATCACACTTGGTTTAGGAGCACTATTCCTAGTGAAAGAGCAGGAACAGGTTCTTCGAGAGGGCCAAACTGCTCTTCTTAGAAGAACCTCCTCTGATTAGAGAGACAAGTTGCCGCATTGAGGTGCCTGTTTCTGTGGAATGAAAGAGAATGTTCATTTGCTCACACTAGATTATGACACATGAAGGTATTCCCAGTAGTACCCGGCATAGGTGTTAGCCAAGTCCTACTTTCAAGCAACGGAAAGATGGGCCAGAGAGAAAAGCCCCGTCGTGCAAAAAAGCCTTTAGGGGAATGCATTGTGCCATAGATTGTTTCTTCACCCCAAGGAAGAATGGACACTGAACAGGATTAGTGGTCTCAACTCCCTGAAACATTTGCTTTCTGATGAGACAATTCTGTCCCTGGACAGTCCATCTCTTTCCACTGACCAAGAGTGGCTAGGAATTACTAGCTTTGTTGTTGAAGGCACTGCAAAGGGTCTGTTAGACAGGAGACTTACAAGCAGATGTGAACTTGGGAGAGAAGGGTGGGGAAAACTGAATTCCGGAGAAGAGGTACCCAAGCCATCTAAGGCAAATGAAGAAAAGTGATGTTGCATGAGGAGGAGGGGAAAAGGACAGGGGTGATGATCATTTGCTGAACATGTTTTCCTCCTCACTTTCAATTTCTGAGTGCATTTGGGCTACCTCCCTGCAGCAGCACAGCACCTGGACCTCAGCATTGCCATCTGAGTTCTCAGGGCTCCCTGTTCAGCATTGCAATGGAGACACAAGAGTGTCCCGAGGGTGAGTGGGGGCTGAGGCAGTGCAGGATCATGATCAAGCACAAGCTTCCACTCAATGCCTGATACATGCCTGATTGCCTGCTCAGGGAACGTCCGTGGCTGAAAGAGAGATCACTTTGCCCATGCCTCCTCTTTGGGCTTTCGTAACACTCAGGTCAGACAAAACACTGTCCCTGATCATTCCCTGCCTCAAACTTTATACCTTTTACAGTAAGTTGGAGATGGCCAAGGCAGGCACCTAGGCAGCCCAGAGAGTTCCTGGGATGGAGGGGCCCTTCTACTCAGTGATTCACCCCGCTTACACTGGGATGCGTTGTTCCTGAAGGTGCTTCCATGGGGAGGGTGCTCCAGATTCACTGCTCTCTGTAAATCACATCCGTGTGGATGGCTGAGAGAGAACTGTGAGAGAGCTGAGGGATTGAGATCGATCCCTAAGATACAAGCAAGGTGGAGAAAGGGACAGAGAGAGATTAAGAGAGTGGAGAAAATGAGGGACATGTATTGGCACACTGGCCCAGACACTCTGCCCAAACCTCTTCATGTCCACTGAGGTGTGAGAGTGCCCATTAGCTGATGGCCCACAGCTCTGACTCTGCACTGACAACCATGCTGCCTGTATTTCTGTTCCGCAGTGTTAAGGACGCAGAGAGGGTATCTAGAGGAAAGAGCGAGCTGGAATAAGAAGACATGCAGGATAGGACTGTACCAAGGCACATGGTCTCGCTTCCTAGTTGCCACTGTGCAAAGAGCCCCTGGCACATTAACCACACCTGCCTCAGCAAATCTAGCACCTACTGTAATGCCCAGCATGCGTGACAACCTTTCCTCTGAGGGTAACGGAGAATGAAAGGCAAGGTCTGGGTGCCATCCTCTGCCTCTTCCCCGCTCCATCAGCCCCTTTCCAATTGTGCCTGAAGACCCTGACCCATGACTCAGCCATTGCTCTGCCTTTGCACTCTTCTGTCAGCATCTCCTTCTGTGAACCTTCAGCAGCACCTGGATGTCACCAGCTCTGAAGCGCCTCCTGGGTTTATAGAAGAGTCTCCTGAAGGTTGCTCCTGCAGCTCAACACTCTCTTTGTGTCGCAGAAAGTGAGCACTGTGCAAGTGAAGCCCTGTGGGATGAAAGCCCTGAGCTGCCCTCCCCTGGACCTTACGCTCTTAGAAAGACGGAAATGAGCCAGGGGAATGAGCTGTCATCTCTTCAAACTCATGGAGCAGAACTACAATGAGATATGTGCACAGCTCCTCCTTCCAGACTCCATGAATGGTCGGTGGGGAGGAAGGAGGCATTTCCTCTAAGCTGAGGAGACTGGCAATGTGGGACAGGATGAATCACCTGCAGGGGTGCCAGGCTCTGCCGTTGAGGAGAGAGGGAACCCAAACCTTTCCCAGAGGCAAAGGAACCTAACTTGCTGGGGACTAAAGTGAGCTCAGCTACTGATCTAGACTGCCGGTTAGGATTCCACCCTCCTGCAATAGTGCACAGGGTTCTCCTTTGCTCCTGCTTGTCACAAATGGGTGATTGAGATCACTTAAGAACCACTGTATTAGCAAAAGTGGTTTTAATATGATGTTGTAAAAGTGCAACTTAACAGAGTTCGATGGCAAGGTTCACTCTATTACTGTACAGCACAATCATTTGAACAACGTTTAAAACTACCAAGGCACAAATCCAAGTTACCAAGACAAAATCAAAGTTACCATACTACAAGGTTATGGGCAATATCGGTCGCTTACCAAAGATCTGCAGTTGGTAAGAGGTCTCTCTGCCTCGAGGAGCAACCTTGAGAGGCGTCCCAGCTCAAGGGGAGATCACTGCCATGCAGGGAGGCTGCTTAGCCGGGAGAGCTCAAAGAAGGCTCACTTAGGCTGTCATATTATGGAATAAAATGGTTGTCTTGTAGTCAAATTACATGTGTGAAAGGTATGCATGAGACTCCTCGTACCACAACTTTCTTTGTGCCTTGACAAATGAGTCTTGGAAAAGCCACCCGCTATTCATGCGTTAATCACATGATCGATGTTCCAAGCTCACATGCATCGATGCTCACTGTGTCACTCTGCTCCTTTGTGGGTTTTCAGAGAACAGATTGAAACTAGAGGAGTTGTTGTCCCATTTACGGCTCAGGCCTGTACCTCCTTTGGAGCCTGTACCAAACTACGCTGGTTTGGTTAAGGGGTCGAGTGCATCCATCACAGGCTTTAGGTCAAGGGGAGCAAGAGGACATGATACCTCTCAGCTCTGTTGACTTGCACCTCATGACAAGTGGACTCCTCTGTCTCTCCACCGAAAGCAAAGGGAGAGAGGGACCTGGGACGTCATTTAGGGTAAGCGACTGCACAGAGCATGGTCTCCAGGGAAGTCAGACTTGGTGGTCAGGGCTGTGTCCAGTGGGGTCTTGAGAACCTCGAAGGATGGACATTCCCTAGCCTGCCTGGGCAACTTGGTCCAATGCCTGTCTGTCCTCACGGTCAGTGTTCTTCCTGTTCCAGATCAGAATCTCCCCTCTTTCAGGTTGTGATCATGTCTTTTGTCTTCCTGACGTGCGCCTCTGTAAACAGCCCAGCTCTTTCTTTTCAGTAACCTCCTCTTAGGTTCTGGAAGGCTGCTAGTGCATTCTTTTGAAGCTGTCTCTTCACCAAGCTAAGCCACTTCCCTCAGCTTGTCCTCACAGCTCAGCTGCTCTATGCCCTGACCATCTTAGTGTCTCTGCTGAGTTCATGAAAGTTTATAAGTGTTTTTCTTGTATAGGGGTGGTGGGGTGCCAGATGCAGTATTCTGGATGTGATCTAATGAGTGCTGGTCTAATGAGTCTGTCTATTGCCTACTCTCCTGTTGATACAATCTCAAGTGCTGTTTGCCTTCCGTGCTGTCAGGACTCACTGCTGAATCAAGTCAGACCTACTGTTCCCCAAGGTCTGCAGGTCCTTTTCAGCAGGGTTGCTACCAGTCAGTCAGTCTCCTCTATCTAGCACCATTGTAGAGGGTTAGTCTGTCCCATGTTTCCTTCTGTCAGGACAGATCAGGGCATTTTTTTTGGCCTATTCTACCAACACAATGGAATTGGCATGGCTGTCTAGCTCCCTTGACATGGCAGTCTGCCCGTTGAACAAATTGACTGCATCCCTCTGGTTTTGTGTCATCCCAAACTTGACGAGGTCCATCCTATATACTTCTCAGGTCATTGGTAGAGCTACTGAAGAGGAGAGGTCTCAGAGCAGGCTCCCAAAGAGTTCTGTTTGTAGCTGGCCTTTGGGTAGAGTACGGACATTCCCATTACCCTGTGGACCACTAATCCAGCCAGTTCTTCATCCCATCTTGTATACCATCCAGGCCTAATGTCCAGGTTGGATACAAGGACTTCTGAGGACCAGAATGGTCAGAGAGACTCTTTCTCCAGGCCTTCAGGCTGAGGTGACACTGGCTACTGAGGGGTTTACAAGTGGTTTGTCTTCTGTGGAGACCAGTGACGAGTGGCGTTCCTCAGGGGTCAGTATTGGGACCAGTGCTGTTTAACATCTTTGTTGGCGACATGGACAGTGGGATTGAGTGCACCCTCAGCAAGTTTGCCGACGACACCAAGCTGTGTGGTGCAGTCGACACGCTGGAGGGAAGGGATGCCATCCAGAGGGACCTTGACAGGCTTGAGGGGTGGGCCTGTGCGAACCTCATGAAGTTCAACAAGGCCAAGTGCAAGGTCCTGCACATGGGTCAGGGGCAATCCCAAGCACAAATACAGGCTGGGTGATGAGTGGATTGAGAGCAGCCCTGAGGAGAAGGACTTGGGGGTGTTGGTTGATGAGAAGCTCAACATGACCTGGCAATGGGTGCTTGCAGCCCAGAAAGCCAACCGTATCCTGGGTTGCATCAAAAGAAGCATAATCAGCAGGTCGAGGGAGGGGATTCTGCCCTCTACTCTGCTCTCCTGAGACCGCACCTGGAGTACTGCGTTCAGCTCTGGGGCCCACAACAGAAGAAGGACATGGACTGTTGGGGTCCAGAGGAGGGCACAAAGATAATCAGTGGGCTGGAGCACCTCTCCTATGAAGACAGGCTGAGAGAGTTGGGGTTGTTCAGCCTGGAGAAGGGAAGGCTCTGGGGAGACCTTACAGCAGCTTCCAGTAGCTAAAGGGGGCCTACAAGAAAGCTGGAGAGGGGCTTTTTACAAGGCGTGTAGTAATAGGACAAGACATAGTGGCTTTAAACTGAAAGAGGGTAGATTTAGGTTAGATGTAAGGAAGAAGTTCTTCACTGGGAGGGTTGTGAGGCACTGGAACAGGTTGCCCAGAGAGGTTGTGGATGCCCCTCCCTGGAAGTGTTCAAGGCCAGGTTGGATGGGTGCTTTGAGCAACCTGGTCTAGTGGAAGGTGTCCTGCCCTGGCAGGGGGGTTGGAACTAGGTGATCACTAAGGTCCCTTCCAACCCAACCATTCTATCATTCTATAATTCTTCCAAGTCTTCAGCAAAACAGACATCAGGAGATCCTTCTGTTTTATCTCCCTCAGGCCTACTTCTCTGCTTTGCTTCATGGACTCAGTTCAACTCCTCTTGAAGTTTGGGGGATGTCAGAGGCCTGAGGGAATTAATAACCAAATGACCCTGATCAGCCTTAGCTGAGGCTCCGTCCACAGTCATGGGCCTAGGAGCTCTAGGCGTTAAGTCCTACCCTACCCTATGCTGTAGGAGTACTGGTCTCCAGATCAGCCTCTGACTCTCCATGCCATGCCATGCCCATGCCATGCCCATGCTCTTGTCTGGCCACGGAGCCTTTGATCTGGACTCAACTGCAGACTGTCTTCCTGGTTGATCTTGGCACTGCCTTATCACTGTGGGCCTGCTTGGTGATCACTGGACCTGAACGCATCCTAGTCAATGGATTGACTTCCTGGCTTGACTGCAGGCCACCATCCCCAGGCCTCTCCTGCTTGCCTTGCTCAGCTACTGTGGGGCTGGGGCCTGGCTGGAGAGGCGCCTGTGCTGCCAGCCATGGTGTCTCCCTCGGCTCCAGCTTGTCTTCCTGTAGGGAGTAGCTCTGCTCTTGTTGCTTCCTGACAGAGGAGTTCTCCTCTGTCCAAGTATAGACATCTTTATTACAATACTGCTCCTGACCTCATCGTCTAGCCTCACAGCAGGAAGAAAATATCCCCAAATACCCCAAAGGTATTCAGGAAGTATAACTTATCCACTTAATGTGGACAGCTGAAATCACTCTAGAATCATCCGTTTCTCTCCATGGACCATCTTTCTACCTCCAGATGAACGCATGGTCCTCTTGGCCAATGGAAGAAAGATTAGAAAGGAGGTGACTTATCAGAGGTGCTGTGCACAGATGAATCCAAAAGCAATAGTCTAAATGAAGGTCAAATCTAGGTCTGAACTTAAACTATAGTAAGATCTAAGCTCACATCTAATCTCTGATTTAGGCATCTGATCTGAGGCCTTTTTCTGTGGTCAGTGGAGAGAGAGCTGTTAAGTGGTGAGCATATAGTCACCCACCTTGGACGTGATCAGTCACAAAAGGGAATTTTTTCTCTTCCCATGGGTAGCAGAAGGAACAAGAGGAGTGGCTCAGAGAAGGTGATTTGGGAGAGGTTCATCTCAGATAGTTGTAAATGTCTGCACAGAAGCCATTGGCAATGAGTCAGTCTCATAAATCAAAGACGAAGGTACTTTCAAGGTAAACTTCTCTGAGCTGACTGAAGCTGGTTTTGGCTTCAGTTCACTGGCAACCCACGGAACATGTACTAGCCTCCTGGCTGTGCAAAAGAAGAAGATTTTGAAGTCGATGAGAATAGTTCTTTGTTCATTTAATGAAGTGCTCAAAGTGAACTTGGATGCTTCTTTTCTTTATTTATGCGCATTTTCAATTCAGTCACTAAAAAAATAATGAAATCCATTATTCATCCAGCTCAAGTGCCAGGAGGTGGATAGGTATTTAGGGGATTCTTATCACAGAAGAAAGTGTGGTCTTTATTGTCCACATCCATTACAGGGAGGAGACCCTGGTCCTCAGGCCATGCTACTCATAGTGCATAACTCCTATGTCTCCTGGGTCTCATCTGGCCTATGAGGATTCCCTTGCTACAGGAAAGACATTGAGGTGCTGGAGCGCCTCCAAAGAAGAGCAACGAAGCTGGTGAAGGGTCTAGAGCACAAGTCTTCTGAGGAGCGGCTGAGGGAACTGGGGTTGTCTAGTCTGGAGAAAAGGAGGCTTCAGGGAGACCTTATCGCTCTCTACAACTACCTGAAAGGAGGTTGTAGTGAGGTGGGGGTCGGTCTCTTCTCCCAAGTAGCAAGCGATAGGACGAGAGGAAATGGCCTCAAGTTGCGCCAGAGGAGGTTTAGTTTGGATATTAGGAAAAATTTCTTCACCGAAGGGTGTCAAGCATTGGAACGGGCTGCCCAGGGAAGTGGTTGAGTCACCATCCCTAGAGGTATGTAAAGACGTGTAGATGGGGCGCTTAGGGACCTGGTTTAGTGGTGAACTTGGTAGTGTTAGGTTTACGGTTGGGCTCAATGATCTTAAGGGTCTTTTCCAACCTAAATGGTTCTATAATCCTATGATCATTTCAGAAGCATCTCTTCTACACACCCACAGAGCCATTGCAATGGTCTCCTTCCAATTTCCCTTGAAGCCTTCTCTTGACTAGGATGCCTACAGTACCATAATCTCTATGTTACTTGTAATACTGGAATTAAGACATTCCAATAAGTTCCTGATGCTTGTAGTCATGGAAAACTCCTTTTGAGTCTGAAGGAAAACAGACTCAGCAACAAAGTTGTTTGGCAACAAAAGGAAAAAGAGAGGAAAGGGGAAAAAGGGGCCATCTGAGTGTAAACAGGTTTCTGGTCAGTAGGCTTCTCTGACGGGGCCCTGCACTTGGTCACTAGCCTGTGTCCTGTGTTCTCATTAGAGCCTATTTCCAACTACCTCCGGCGCGGGTGCATTCTCTGTTCTTAGTGGGCATCTGTGAATGGCAGTGAACTTCAAGCTAGACTCACCGGTGAGTAGGTTACGAGGTCTGTGTTGCAGCAAGTGGAGCAGGGCCGCAAACATCCTGGACTCCAATGCCTGGGTGCATGCACAGGGGAGACCAGGAGCATCTGAGTCCAGGTGCTGGATAGAATGAGTGCCTAAGGCACACCTGGGTCTTCTCCTAGAGAGACTGATGGGCTGGAGAAGGCTTACTGGCTTCCTCCTTCCCACTGGCAGCACAAGACTCACAGGGTCCTGCTCACCATAGGCCTCAACGCTGCAAGAGCTGAGGAACTTGCGGAGGAACAGCATGGTGCAACTTGGCAAAACGGGCTCTAAGTCCTTGCCAGGCCTGGCTCTCCAGACTGTACCTGCACAGGTTGATCAGGATACACTTCTGCAGCTGCCACCGGCATTGGGTGGGCACCAGTGAGGACCCTCAGCTCCCTTCAGTCAGGGGAGCAGTCTCTGGAAGCAAGCCGTGTTGTAGAGGAAGAAGGTGGCCAAGGTGTCTGGGAGTCACTATCAGAACCCAAGTGTGAAAGGAAAAATGCTCTTGGTTTTGGCAGAAAGAAAAGTTCATCTGGAGTCGAAGTGTGGGTCAGATCTTAACTCGATCTTAACTAGTTCCCTCAGCCGCTCCTCATAAGACTTGTGCTCTAGACCCTCCAGCAGCTTCATCGCTCTTCTTTGGACACACTCGCACCTCAATGTCTTTCTTGCAGTGAGAGGCCCAAAAATGAACACTGTATTCGAGGTGCAGCCTCACCAGTGCCGAGTACAGGGGGACATCACTTCCCTAGTCCTGCTGGCCACACTATTTCTGATACAAGCCAGGATGCTATTGGCCTTCTTGGCCACCTGGGCACACTGCTGGCTCATCTTCAGCCAGCTGTCAACCAACAGCCCCAGGTCCTTTTCCACCAGGCAGCTTTCCAGCCACTCTTCCCCAAGCCTGCAGCATTGCATGGGGTTGTTGTGACCCAAGTGCAGGACGCAGCACTTAGCCTGGTTGAATCTCATACAATTGGCCTCAGCCCATCAATGCATCCCTCTGTAGAGCCTTTCTACCCTCAAGCAGATCAACACTCCCGCAGCTTGCTGTCATCTGCAAACTTACTGAGGGTGCACTCGATCCCCTCGTCCAGATCATTGATAAAGTTATTAAACATGACTGGACTCAATACTGAGCCTGGGGAACAACCCTTGTGACCGGCCGCCAACACTGGATTGAACTCCATTCACCACAACTCTTTGAGCCCGGCCAGCCAGCCAGTTTGTTACCCAGTGAAGAGTACACCCGTCCAAGCCATGAGCAGCCAGTTTCTCAGGAGAATGCTGTGGGAAAGGTGTCAAAGGCTTTACTAAAGTCCAGGTAAACAACATCCACAGCCTTTCCCTCTGCCACTAAGCGGGTCACCTTGTCATAGAAGGAGATCAGGTTAGTCAAGCAGGACCTGCCTTTCATAAAGCCATGCTGACTGGGCCTGATCACCTGGTTGTCCTGTACATGTCGTGTGATGGCACTCAAGATGATCTGCTCCATAACCTTCCCTGGCATCGAGGTCAGCCTGACAGACCTGTAGTCCCTGGATCCTCCTTCTGGCTTTTCTTGTAGATGGGCATCTGTACTGGTTTTGGCTGGGATAGAGTTAAAATTCTTCATAGGAGCTTGTACAGGGCTATGTTTTGGATTTGTGCTGGAAACAGTGTTGATAACACAAGGATGTTTTAGTTATTGCTGAGCAGTGCTTACACAGAGTCAAGGCCTTTTCTGCTTCTCACACTGCCCACCAGCGAGTAGGCTGGAGGTGCACAAGAAGTTGGGAGGGGACACAGCTGGGACAGCTGGCCCAATTGCTCAAAGGGATATTCCATACCATATGATGTCATGCTCAGCAATAAAACTAGGGGGGAGGTTGGTGGGGTGCTGCTGCTGGGGGACTGGCTGGGCATCTGTCAGCTGGTAGCGAGCAATTGTTTTCATTTGCATCACTTGTTTTTCTTGGGTTTTATTTCTTCTCTCTTTGTTTATTTTCCTCTTTTCCTTAGAATTCTTTTTAAAATTTCTTTTCAATTATTAAACTGTTTTTATCTCAACCCATAAGCTTCTTTCTCACTTTTACCCTTCCGATTCTCCTCTCATCCCAGAGCGGGGAGTGAGCAGCGGCCGTGTGGTGCTTAGTTGCTGGCCAGGGTTAACGACAACAATGGTTTGAGTGGAGAAACATTGCTCAGAGGATCTTCTCAATTTGTATTGGCATAGTTTATATCTCTACAACCTATGTGTTGTGATTGCTGCAGGGCCATTTGCAACCCCTCACACTACTGTGCTCCTACTGCTGTAGGTGACTGAGCTTGAGCTTTTGCTCAAATACAGCAAGCAGCTTAGTCTCAGAAAGTTTTCTGGACGAACCCAGTGCAGAGATTCCCCTATGCCAGACTAGAGGCAAAGAACACGCCGGGCATTTGGGATCTAAGACTAGCCTGAGCCCCAAGCTAAAATGTCAATGCAAACATGGAGCACTGCCCTATACGGAACTTCCCATTTGACTCCTTGTGTAAGTGCTACCCATTGTGCCCTGGGACAGAGCCTGAGGGGACAACACAGTCTGTGGAGAAGCTTTGTTTCACTCCTTCAAACCCTCCCTCTCCTCCCCCCTCTCCTCCCCTTGCATTTGGAATCATCCTGGGTCTGGAGCCATCTGCTCTGCTCCTTTCTAGGTCTACAAACAAATGTAAAGATGAAGGGAAAAACATCAGTCTTTATTGCATAGATTCTTCTTGTGCTTCCTTCTGTTAGATAAGTATTTTGATGTTAAAAAATAATAATAAATCAGAGATTTGAGACTTGAATAGTGAGTTTCATCTACTTTGCTGCAGGTGCCTGTGAGAACTTGTTTTCCCAAGGCTCCCTCTGCTGTCAGTGGAGACAAGAGAAAACGCTAGAGGCTGGGTCCTCCCAACCTATAACTGGCATGCAAAAGAAAGGTTACAAATCTCTTCCAGACACTCTTCTCTTGCTCTGCCTTTAGGTCAGGACATTTGATAGTCATAGCAATGAGCAGCTGTTTCGAAACAACGGCATTTCAGTGCAGACGGATGTCAGATGAGACTGTGTGGAACCATAATAAATTTCAGTCATTATTTTGAGTACTAAAGAAGGCAAGTTATACTTGGTCCCTCTTCTACCCCCTCCCCCTTTGCTGAAGAAACAGAGAGCAAGAAGCTGTGGAAGAAAGCAGGGCATTACAGAAGAGATACTTGACATTACTTCTTTTGAAATCAACAGATTCTCAGGGATTCCTAGTCCAAAAAGGCAAGTACTGAAAAGTAGAAAGAATAGCTTTCAACATACATGTTTGGTTTGGTTTGATTTGATTTGATTTGATTTTGATTTGATGTGGTTTAGCATTTGTGCAATAGAAGAGATCAGTTTGGCACAGAGGTGTCACAGATGCTTGCAACAGGTCTGAGTGAATTTGGAATTTCCCAGGAATGGGGTGAAATAGCTAACAGCCTCTTTAAAATCTTCTGTCCTGGAGAAAGAATCCTTTGTGAGTGTTTGAAAAAGGTAGAAAGAAGGCAGGAAATGCTCTGAGACTCTAACTGAAATGTACAACATAAAAATCAGGGTGTGAGCAATGCTTGAAGGGCTCTCTCTCTGTGTGTTATATAGGAAGATTGCGGGAAAGGAAAGAAGCAGAAAAGAAGGACCGAACTTTTCATCCAGACTGTGAAATTATCACACTTGCTTTTTGCCATGTTCCTGTCTCGGCAGGATGAACTGAAATTCAGCATGGGAGCAGAAAATGAAACTGCAGTTACTGAGTTCATCCTAGAGGGTTTCTCAGGGCTTGATCAAAGCCTACAGCTCTTTCTCTCTCTGGTCCTTCTGCTCATATACCTGACAACAGTGATGGGGAACGCAACCATCATTTTCCTCGTATGTGATCACCGCCTGCAAACCCCCATGTACTTTTTCATCAGCAATCTGTCCTTCCTGGAAATCTGGTTTACATCCTCCACAAGCATCAAATTGTTTGTGATCCTGAGTTCTGGTAAGAGAACAATCTCACTAAGCAGCTGCTTTGCCCAATCCTATTTCTATTTGCCCTGGGCTGTACAGAGCTTGTTCTACTTGTTGTCATGTCCTTTGACCGCTATGTTGCCATCTGCCAGCCTTTGCATTATGCTGCCATCATGAAGCCTCAGCTCTGCATCCACCTGGTTGTTGCCGCTTGGGTCACAGGCATCACACTCTCGACTTACCGTCTGGTCCTCCTCTACAGGCTGACTTTCTGTGGCTCAACAAGATCCACCATTTTTTTTGTGACAACTCACCCTTATTCAAATTGTCCTGCTCTGACACCAGCCTGCTTTGGAAAATAGACTCTGTTTTATCATCATTAGTCATACTGGGTTCCTTATGTTTAACTCTGGCATTTTACATGGGCATCCTTTTCTGTATTCTACACCTTCCAGCAGCCTCTGAGAGAAAAAGCTTTTACTACCTGTTCTTCCCATCTCATCACCTTGGCCATTGCATATGGGAGCTGCATTGCTCTCTATGTGTGTCCTTCAGAAGATGTTTCCTTGGAGACAAACAGAGTTGTAGCTTTGCTGAACACTGTCCTGTACCCATTCTTAAATCCGTTCATCTACAGTCTTAGAAACAAGACTGTGATACTGGCCCTGAACGAAGCCATTGCCCTGCAACAATGCAGCTTTTCCCCTAATCCTGGTGCATTTCTGGACAGCAATTCCAATGGTCTGCTCTCATATGTTAAGCATACCAATGCATATGTATGTAACCTCCAAATACAGATGCCTCAGGAGATTTATGTTCTTGTTGGATTGTGTTAGGTTAAGCGATAAGAAGCTCATCTGCACACACAAAGAAGGCACTGACAATGGCAGGAGGAGTAACTCAGTTAATACCCTGCCCCAGCTGCTCCCAGGCCCATCACAGGAGAGCCACCAGCTCATCAAGAACCCATCTCCACAACCTGAGAAGAGCACAGAGGCACAGTGGCAGGTGGGAACCCAAATTACAGGCTCCTGAGGAATGAACACCTTGTCCAGCTCCTTCCAGGGCTGCCCTGGGAGAGCCATCAGCCCCTTGTCCAGGTGTGAAGAAATGCTTCCTAACGTCCAGTCTAAACCTCCCATGGCACAGCTTTGAACCATTCCCACGCGTCCTGTCCCTGGATGCCAGGGAGAAGAGATCAGCACCTCCCTCTCCACTTCCCCTCCTCAGGAAGCTGTAGAGAGCAATGAGGTCGCCCCTCAGCCTCCTTTTCTCCAAACTAGCAAGCCCAGTGTCCTCAGCTGTTCCTCACAGGACATTCCTTCCAGCCCTTTCACCAGCTTGGTTGCCCTCCTCTGGACACATTCAAGTATCTTAACATCCTTTCAAAATGGTGGGGCCCAGAACTGCACACAAGGATCAAGGTGAGGCCGCACCAATGCTGAATCCAGCGGGATAATCACCTCTTTTGACCGGCTGGTTATACTGTGTTTGATGCACCCCAGGATGCGGTTTGCCCTCTTGGCTGCCAGGGCACGCTGCTGACTCCTATGAGCCTGCTGTCGACCAGCACCCAGATCCCTTTCTGCAGGGCTGCTCTCCAGCACTCCTTTCCCAGCCGATACTTGTGCCTGGCATTATTTCATTCAGTAGACTGTCTAGACAGAGGCCCTTTCCATTATTCTAGTTTTCTCCTCCCTTTACTCTTTGTTCATTCAGATACCTCTCACCTGTGCTGCTGCTTTGAGCTTCAGGGAGTTAAAGCTTGCCTGACTTTCAGGAGTCTAGTTGTCTCTTTAGCCAATTCTTTCCTTATGTTTATATCTGCTGGTTTGTGTCTGTCTGTCTAGAACATTTCTCATAAGATCATCCCTTGCAGAAAGGCAACCTCATTAGAGATATCCTGTACTTAGCATATGCTTCAGGAGTGTGTTTCTTGTTTAGGAAACTTTATCATGCTTTACTTTTCTTTGCTTGCAACAGGAAAATGCTTCTGTGCCTGTGTGCAGCCAGTTCTCTAAGGAAAGCAGGTGGGAGATGGGGCAATGGAGCTGTAACATTCAGCTCCCAGAGTTCAGAGAAGTCTGATGGAAGGCAAAGTGAAGCAAGTCCCAGGCGGCCAGTGACAGAAATGGGGAGGCTGGGGAGGTGAGGAGCAAGGTTTGTTCCATACAGTGTCAGACCTCAAGGGACTGCTTTTCTGCTGCCCAGACCCTCCTGAGGAGACACTCTGCATCAATATCAATTGGAGAATGCTGCTATCACCTCTTCTCTAAACTGAAAATTTAAATAGAATGTTTAAAAAATATATTTTTATTAGGTGCGCTTTGAAGTTTTTCCTCTTTAACCCTACTATGAAATGATTCCAATTAGCTGTACAGGTCTTGAAGACTTGAAAGAAAACTACAGGAGGAGAAATAGCTCGTTAGGCCTTTCTGTATTTTAAATGACGCCCCATGGTGTATTTGGCCCTGAGTCTATTAGTGTTAGGGTACGGGCTTGCTTTGTGGATTAGGGTTTGGTGTAAGGCTGGGGTGAGGGTTAGGGTCAAGGCTAGCATTTCATGTTGGGATAGAAGCTAGGAATTGGAGTGAGCAATAGGGTGAGAGTAAGAGTTTATGGGTTTGGGCTTTGGTTTAGAGGTAAGGTTTGAGGTTAGGGATTAGAGTAGTGGATTCCTGTCAGGTGTGAAGGGTAGAATTTAGGGGTAAGATTAGGGCTTAAGGTTCCTGGTTAGAAACAGGGTAAAGGCCTAACATGAAGTTTTCACAGTCAGTGTTGCAGTGGCATCAAAAATTACCTGAACACATCTTTCCTCTTTCAAAAGCTTTCATCTCTGTTGGCCAAACCCCTCTTCCCTCCCCCAAATCTCCCATCTCTCGTCCCAGCTAACCCCCTGACCTCCCCAAATCTTTCATCTTGTTGGGGACAATATTGTAATGGCTTTCAAGAGTGCAAGTATCTTTCTCCGCACTGCTGGCCAGTCAGGAGGGACTCACAGCCAAGCATGTGCTGCTGTGCTGTAGAGGTTCCTGCTCAGCCTGCCCAGCAGTGCTGGAGGCAGGCGATGCCCTCCACCACCCCTGAGGTACTCTGCCTGCATACCAGCTCATGCTCCAGAAGGGCTCCCATATGTCCTGGGACACAGGGGTGCTTCAGCTACCCCAGGGGCAGTGGCCACCCTGTGTGGATAACTGAATCAAGCCCTGAATGTAGATTTTCCCAAAACTT